>NC_057804.1:123422939-123722939 GCF_018294505.1 Triticum aestivum
CTGTTCATCCAGCCCTCCACACCACGGGGTCCTATTCATCCACCCCTCCACGAGCACCCCTCCACCGTCTACTGTTCATCCAGCCCTCCACCACACCATGGGGTCTTGTTCATCCAGAGGCAATGCCACTGCTCACTGTTCATCCAACCCCCCCTGCAACGCTCACTTATCATCCCAGAGGCAGCATCGATCGGCTTTAGTTAGCAGCAGTAGCGAAGGAATCGCTCGATCGGTTCAGTTAGCAGAGATCGATCGCTCGCGTTCAGTAACGCGTAGCCTGCAGTGCAATTGCTCGGGTTCAGTTAGAGCCCAACGCCTCGCTCGGGTTCAGTTAGAGCCAATGCCTCGCACACACGTGCGTATGTATATGAGAGAAACACGCATCGCTCGGCCCCCGACCTCCCACCGTAACCGGGAACTCTCAGAAATTTTCCTCCCCCTCGCTTCTACCACGGTTTTTTCCGTCATGGACGGCCCAAAGAATGTCATGCAGCTGCGTCTCCGGCCCGCCCAGGACGAAAAGCCCATTTTCTGTCATGATTTTTTGTCATATAAGTAGGAGGCCACCACATCTATGATGATACCGGGTTTTGTCACAATTATCGTCATAGAAGCGTCATATGTATGACAGAAAAAATTCCGTTCGGCCAAAAATGTCACAGATGTCTTTTTTTTTTGTAGTGAGCCCTGTTTGGATACTCAACTTAGCTAGAGGTTAGAGTTAGTTTCTACCTCATTACTAACCCTGAACTAACTCCATCCAAAGAGTTGTTTGGAGGGAAAGGTTAGATTGACAATAAATGCACTAGGAGAACTAGCTCCAATTAGCACCTCTTGGGTTGGATAGTTTTTTTTGGGTGGGTTATAGATGCAACTAGCTCAAACTAGCCCTCATGTTTAGATATACTTTAGGGCTATTTGAGCCCGAACTAGTTCAAACTAACTGTAACCCATGGATACAACAGCAGTTAATCAGCCAATAATTTGTAACAACAAACTAAACTCCTTCCGGCCATAATATAAGATGTTAATTCATCTAATATGTAAGTATATTGAATGTTATAAGATACTCCTTCCATTCCTAAATATTTGTCTTTTTAGAGATTTCAAATGGACTACCACATACGGATGTATATAGACATATTATAAAAGAGTGCTGTACTACATCATTGTGCAATTGTTGTTTAGCTTCTAATATTAACTTGGCGCTTTTAGGTACATATGTCATTGGTAAAGATCTGCATTTCGACCCTTTATCCTTATGGGTCAATGAGATATCGATGAACCAGCATCAAGTGAGGAAGCTAATAAAGATTATTAGTAAAATGGGTCCAAAGATGGCAATTAAATTATTTGTTTACACTTTATCCAAGACAACGGCAAACTGCAGAATGGTAAGTAAGAACTCTGCAACCTTCTTTTTACTGCCCATAATGAGTTGTGTTAGATGACAATGTCTGAATCTTTTTCCTTTGCAGTGGTCGCTAAAGCAGTTTACTCAAGATTACCTCTCAAACTACATGATTGGTGGCCATGCAAAGGTTAAAGTATTTCTACCAGAACACGATGATTATCTAGATGTTTTCATGAAGACCGTGAAGGATGGCAGTCGGCCATCACAAGGGGTTGGACTAGAGTTGTGCGTGCCTTCTGCATGGAGGAGGGCACAATATGGGCATTCTGCTTGACCTAGTTCAACAACCAGAATATATTTCGCCTCTTTCTTTACCGTCTTTAATAATACAAGTATAAAACGGTGGTTCATCATTCTTTATTTGGTTCTTATGTAATTCTTGAACATATATACCTATGAATCGAATAATGCATTGGTTGTTTGAGCCTGATGGATATGAATAAAGCTGTAGCATACATTCAAACTCAAATCCAAATCCAGTAAAATTTGGAAAAGCAGCAATTAAATTACGGTGAAATTACGCTCTCCAGGTTGTTATAGCACATACAGTTGGTAAAACACAAACATTTGTGACATGCACCATAATCCGAGAAGGTTCACAGAGAGGAAATGTGTGCAAGCATGCACACAGTTGCCGTTTGCAAAGCGTGTGTGATGTCAGACAATATCACAAATGGTGCGGGCAAACCAAACGTTTGTGTTAGTTGCCTTATCATACACGATTCGCAACCATGAACTGTTTCTGATGAAGTATGCATCATAAACGTTGCACCACAGAATAGCGTGTGCGATAGTTGTCGTGTACGACGATGTTACGACGGTCCAACGTTTCGTAATCCTGTCCGACACCCGTACGACGATTAGCTAATCTTCTTAACAGTGAACCATTTGTGATGGGCCGCGCATCATACACGTTCTTTAATAGTGAACCGTTTGTGATGTGTCGCGCATCATAAACATAGCACCACAAAATACCGACTGCGATGGCAATGCGAGCCGAAACGAGTAGGAGTACTGTAGGGGCCCTATCCCCCGACGGTTTCTGGGTCGTGTGGGAAGGACCCCCCTATCGCCTACACTCACTTGGCGACTGTTCCAAATGCCATTGTGGAAAGGGGTTAAAAATTGTTTTTTAGGACCGACGCGTACCAGTGATTATTCAATAGCAATTCAGCTTGCTCAACAGTTCTTTCCCTGAAAACACAACCAGCACAACTAGGTGGTCCCTGGAAGCATCGGTTAGTCCATTATAAAAGATATCAAGTATTTCATTTTTCTTGAGAGGATGATCAGGCAAAGAATTAAGTAATTGGAGAAGCCTCCCCCAAGCTTGTGGGAGACTCTTTTCTTCAATTTGCACAAAGTTAAATATTTCCCTTAAGGCAGCTTGTTTCTCATGAGCAGGGAAATATTTTTTAGAGAAGTAGTAAATCATATCCTAGGGACTACGCACACAACCAGGACCAAGGGAATTAAACCATAACTTAGCATCACCCTTTGAAGAGAAAGGAAACAACTTAAGAATATAGTAATAGCGAATTTTTTCCTCATGAGCAAATAGGGTGGCTATATCATTCAATTTAGTAAGATGTGCCACAATAGTTTCAGATTCATGACCATAGAAAGGATCAGATTCAACCAAAGTAATTAACTCAGGATTGACAGAGAATTCATAATCCTTATTAAGAAAAAAGATAGGTGAAGATGCAAACTTAGGATCATATTGCATTGTAGCATTCGAAGACTTTTCTTTCGGCTTAGCTAACTGTTTCTTAAGATCATCTCTATCATTGCAAGCAAAAAAGTCTCTAGCAGTTTCTTCATCCATAATATAACCCTCAGGTACAACAGGCAATTCATATCTAGGGTGAGAATCATAATCTTCAGTTTCAATAATATCATAAGTTTCAGTAATTTCATTCTCTCTAACCCTAGCCAGTTGTTCATCAAGAAATTCACCTAGTGGCACAGTGTTATCAAGCAAAGAAGTAGTATAATAAGCATCATGCATAGCAGAAGTTGCATCATCAATAACATGCGACATATCAGAATCAATAGCAGGTGTAGATGTCGCATGTTTACTCAAAACAGAAGGTGAATAAAGTGTAGGGCTAGATGGTAGTTACTTACCTCCCCTCGTAGTAGAGGGATAGATCTTGGTTTTGTTGTCTTTCAAATTCCTCATAGTGATCAGCAGATATAAATCCCAAGTAACTCAAAGAATAGAGATGTGCTCCCCGGCAATGGCACCAGAAAAAGGTCTTGATAACCCAGAAGTATAGGGGATCGCAACCGTTTTCGAGGGTAGAGTAATGTTCAACCCAAATTTATTAATTCGACACAAGGGGGAGCCAAAGAATATTCTCAAGTATTAGCAGCTGAGTTGTCAATTCAACCACACCTGAAAGACTTAATATATGCAGCAAAGTATTTAGTAGCAGAGTAGTATGGAAGTAACGGTAGCGGTGGCGAAAGTAATAGTAGCAGTTTTGTAGCAATTGTAACAGTGGCAACGGAAAAGTAACTGAGCAAAGATCAACATGTGAAAAGCTCGTAGGCAATGGATCAGTGCTGGATAATTATGTCTAATGGCATTCATCATGCAACAGTTATAACCTAGGGTGACACAGAACTAGCTCCAGTTCATCAATATAATGTAGGCATGTATTTCGAATATAGTCATACGTGCTTATGGAAAAGAACTAGCATGCCATCTTTTTTCCTACCCTCCCGTGGCAGCGGGGTCCTATTGGAAACTAATGGATATTAAGGCCTCCTTTTAATAGAGAACCGAACCAAACATTAGCACTTAGTGAATACATGAACTCCTCAAACTACGGTCATCACCTGGAAGTGTCCCGACTATTGTCGCTCTGGGGGTGCCGGATCATAACAGGTAGTAGGTGACTATAAGTTGCAAGATCGGATCAAGAACACAAATATATTCATGAAAACATAATAGGTTCAGATCTGAAATCATGACACTCAGGCCCTAGTGACAAGCATTAAGCATAGCAAACTCATAGCAACATCAATCTTAGAACATAGTGGATACTAGGGATAAAACCCTAACAAAACTAACTCGATTACATGGTAAATCTCATCCAACCCATCACCGTCCAGCAAGCCTACGATGGGATTACTCACGCTAAGCATCATGGAATTGGTGATGGAGGATGGTTGATGATGACGATGGCGACGATTTCCCCTCTCCGAAGCCCAAAACGGACTCTAGATCTGCCCTCCCGATGAAGAACAGGAGGCGGCGGCGGCTCCGTATTGTGAAACGTGATGAATCCTTCTCTTCTATTTTTTCTCCCCGAACATGAATATATGGAGTTGGAGTTGAGGTCGGTGGAGCTTTGTGGGACCCACAAGCCAGGGGGCGCGCCCAGGGGGTAGGGTGCGCCCCCCACCCTTGTGGACAGGTGGTGGGTCCCCCTCTGTTGATTCTTTTGCCAATATTTTTTATTTAGTCCAAAAATATTCTCCATGAAGTTTCAGGTCATTCCGAGAACTTTTATTTCTGCACAAAAATAACACCATGGCAATTCTACTAAAAACAGCGTCAGTCCGGGTTAGTTCCATTCAAATCATGCAAATTAGAGTCCAAAACAATGGCAAAAGAGTTTGGGAAAGTAGATACGATGGAGACGTATCAATAAGCCACAAAAAAGAGACAAAAAAGGCAGATAGATTAATAATGAAAGAAACAAATGCAGTCCACTTCAACAAACCTTTGGGACAACATCCGCATCCTCGTCGCCATCATCACGGGGCCGCTTGGGTTGAGTCTTAGATGGACCACAGTCTTTCCGTCTACCATTCTAAACATCCCTCACAAAATCAGCAAGCACAAAGTCGTCATCATCAGAGTTGGGCCCTTCACTGACATGTAGACGCTTCCGCTGAGGATCCTATGCATCAGCTTCAGCAGTTCTCTTAACAAGGTTCTTATTCATGCAAGCAACACGAGGACTCCGCCAAGGAGTACCACCTTCCTCAGCAACAGAACTTAGTCTCTCCTTCTGCAAAGCAGGCTGCTTGACTTTACCAAATTTGCCACCCTTGGCACCATCTGCAACCCTCCTCTGCTTCTCTTTCTACGCATGCTCCTTTGAGCCACTTTCATACCTCAACTTTTTCTTGCATTGCTTCAATTCATATGCACAAAGATGATCTGGGACCATCCACTCATGCATAACTTCCTCTATACCATCAACAGATTGTGATTGTGTTTTAGACAAGATGGAACGCCTAAGGCTCTGGTCAAAACTCACACCAACGCTGCCCTATGCAAACTAATGGTCAATCAATTGAGTAACCTTCTCAAACCCAGGCGCCCTAGCATAAAAACCAGACACTGCGTCAAAATAAAGTTTAACTATGGTCATTAAGAAGTGCACAAAAGGAACAAATGCAGTACACATATACATATAAATGTGGTGCTGCATACACAAGCTAAAAAAATAATGAAGTTCATATATCAATGTAATGGAGTTCACCATCTGCATACACAACCTGAATAAAATGACAATGCAGTTCACACATACATACAGTGGAGTTCACATATACATATAAATGCAATGCCGCATACACTAACTACACGTTTTTTTCCAAAAAATGTCTGAGTAAGTTCAGCAAGGCAACAACAGTTTGTGCAACATCAAGTAAGCAGCATACACAATAAACAAAGCATGCACATCAAAAACACCAAGTATATATAAGAACAATGCAGTTCAAAACTCACAGGACACATATGAAATTTACAAGAAACAGAGTGATACAACCAATTTGACAAAACTAAATGCAAAAAAGAACAAACAACATACCAAAAGAAGGGGCCACACTTATAGGAGAAGATTCAATTGGTGAATTCACTTCATGGCCTGCATCACCACCATGATTCTTACCTGCAGGAAAACGAGTGCCAATTGGTGTATCATTAATAGTGTCAACATGACCAGTGCCAACAAAATCACCTACTGGATTCGATAAAACCAGAATAGAAATTAAAAACATCACATGACAATAATGCCAGCAACGCTGAGAACTAACACAGCATAAAGAAATCTGCAGGATGAACTAGGAAACTTGATAATCAAGGTAGAAAATAAACAAGGCCAAGCAAGCAGTCCACATACCTTGAACTCCTACATCTACTCTGCTTGGCGAAGACATGGCATTTGCGTGTAGCGCAAGGACGAAGTGACAAATATCAACAACAAAAATCAATGAAATCTGACGAAAACCTAGATGCACCTTGCTTTGCCTATAGAGCACACACGAGTACCGACTTCAAATCGAGAACAAATCGCCTGCTTACGGAAAAAATACATGAGCAAAACATGCAGCCGCTAAGGGAATCACAAAACTAGATAGGGGGACGATCACGACCGAGAGAACGAGAAACGTACCACAATCAAGGTGATGAATGGTGGCGGTGGGGGCGGGGGCGGGTGCGGAGGGGAAGGGGTGGGGGAGCGTAGCGGAGTGGAAAGGGGTGGGGAAGCGGAGGAGGGCGCGGAATGCAGGAATATGGAGCTCTTAAGGATGGCGATTCAGCGGGCGATGACGGTTGCTACGGGCGACGGCGGTTTGCATGAGGGAGAGATGTTTCGGGAGGCACTAGAAGAGAGGGGAGAGGTTTTTTCAGTCTGCCCCTATGAGCGGAGCAATGGGAGCACTTGGGAGGGCCACGCGGGAAGGGTTGCATAAACGGGCCGGCCCAAAACGGCCCGGCTAAATTAGACGGACCAGTTCGAAACAAAGAACTTCGTACCAGATGCAGTTCGCTATCCTGGAAAATGAAGTTCATACACTCAAAAAAGTGTCACAACACAAAAAAATAGCCCCCCAACCCGTGCCAGGGGCTGCAGCAAGTACACACAATAGGTGCAGTCCACAGCTCTCAACAATGTAGTGCATTGTTTTAGAAGTAGATGTACGGTACCATAAGCAATGCAGTTCAGAAACACGTTTACCGCATATAATGGGACAATGCGCGTTTGGAGAAAACATGGTGGTTAACAAAAATTACAGATGAAAATAAAATAAAACCACGTTAAAAAAACCACGTTTAGAGACAGCCGCCTAATCCGAGCGGTTGCATACAAACCCACGATGACAGATGCAACCCAATCCACGATCTGCATAATCACATCGTCAGCGAGATCGTGCAGTTCATCCATTGCGGCCATCTCTCCCTTAAATTCAGAACCCCGCCAAGGCTTTCTCATCCATAACAACACAATGCATCATTGTGATGCAACCAAATCCCTCCCTCTCATCCATATCTACAAACACCAAGCCCTTCTGTCGACAATGGGGTTCGTCTACGAGTACAGGCAGGTGAAAGCCCATGGAAACACCAAGTTGCAAGTGATCCACACCAACAACAGGAAGCAGATGGCGACCTCCCTCGAGCAGTACGAGAGCCACCTCAGGCTCCAGTGCCACAATCATCAGAATTGATTTGGAGTACACCAATGAGCCTGACAAGACAAAGAAACCCGCCCTCGTCCAACTCTCCATCGGCAAGACTCAGCCGGTGCTGCTCTTCCATCTGAGCGCTGCTGAAAGGTGCACCATCTTCAATAACTTCTTCCCCGGCTCTAGGTACACGTTTACTGTCTTCTCCATCAGCAGCGACAAAACTAGGCTCGAGCGCGTAAATTTGGAGGTTGCCAACTTCATCGGCATCCATAAGGAATGGAGGGTGCCCGAGGCCACCAAGGAGTTGGACTCCCTTACAGACGTCGTCGGGATGCTCGTCGACGACTACTACAATGACATGAAGAAGAAGATCACCAATGAAGAACATAGGCGCCGGAACTCCCTGCCCCTTTCCATGAGGCACATCGAGTACGCGACAAAGGAAGCATACACAGCATACGAGATATGGAACCGCATCACCCTCACATAGGATGGGTTTTGCCGCGCAAAGCTGGAGAAGGAGGAGCCCCTAAAAAGCGCGCCATGAACTGGGGAGACTTCACGTGGTGAAGAAGCATACGGTGCCGGCCAAGAAAGTATCTCCAACATTGCTCGCGTCGCTTTAGATTTATCATCAAATTTGCTTTCTGTTGTTTGCTTATGTAAAGTTAGTTTGCTTGTGATCATTTGGTTTTGCTGAACTTAGTTTGCTTGTCAAACAAAATGGCTTGTAATGATGAACTTTGCTTATGTTACCGGGAAGTTTTATTTCAATTACAAAACTAGAGTTCTATATTAGAACATACTGCATTACACAAAAGTTTGTGATTCGAGCAGTGCGCAGATGGATGAATGCAGTGCACAAATAGGATGCATGCGGTTCAAAATGTGGGCACATGCAGTACAAAATTCTGACGAATGTAGTGCACAACGATCTAACAAAGCAGTGCACACCGTTTATTAGAAGGATATGTAAGAGGAAAAGTATGAAGAAAAAATTGGACCAAGATGCAGTGCACTAATAGGATGCATGCAGTGCAGAAATGCTCCTGTATATGTAGTGTGAAATGTGGGCACATGCAGTACAGAATCCTGACAAATTCAGTGCACAACGATCTAACAAAGCAGTGCACACCGTATATTAGAAGGATACATAAGAGAAAAGGTATGGAAAAAATTGACCACCCAGGTGCAACCAGGCCCCAGGCAGTCTCGTACTAGGTTACGTGCCCGCTTATGAGCACAGGCGAGTCTGTTCTGAGCCACGATGTGTGAGGACGGGCACAAAAGGGCCCACAAGTCAGGGGAAATAGTATAGTGAGCACCGTGTATAAGCGCCCAATCATTAACCAGAGGAGTTTGAAAGTGTTGCCTCGCCAGGGCTTATAAACCGGCGACGGCGCTCTCGGCGGGTGAGGTGGGCCTAAACACTAGCGCGTACACACAGCTCACCACCAAGCAGTTGTGCCGGCAGGCCTACTTGGGTTGAATGCGTCTTTGCTCCCCAAAAGGCCAAACACACGAGAGATGCCACTAATGTAAAAAACATACCCACATACAACAAAAAGTCACGGCCCAATAAAATAAAACATCGACTAGAAAAATAAAAAGACTAACACAATCCACGCATTCTGCAGTTCGTGTACATAAAAACCGTAGTTCGTTAGACTCAAGTAAGCAATGTTGTTGCTTCTCAAATGCATTCTGGCAAAACTGAATTAGAATCCTTCCACCACCTAACACCCACCACAAAATTTATTACTTTCGTTGCTCAATTTACTGCATAAAACCTATCCATTCGTGCTCTGGACTCACACAACTCCTCCCCCTTCCTCTTCTTCAAATCATAGATCTAGGGTTCCATCCATCACTAGTACGTGTTGGTGCTATACAAACAGTTTTTAACCCCTTTCTGCGACGGCATTTGGAATCGTCACCAAGTGAGTGTGGGCGATAGGGGGGTCCTTCCCACATGCCCCAGAAATCGTCGGGGATATGCCCTCCTGGGACACCAAATGAGCTCGTGTGCGATCGGGCAAGGCATCGAAACCCAATCATTTCTGTAGGTATATACATCCCACACGGTGAATCCCAGAAAAACATTTTCGTTGGTATGTATATCACACACAGTCAATCCAAGGAATACATTTCCGTTCTTATGTACATCCCACACAGTAAATCCAAGGAAAACGTTTTCGTTCGTATGTACATCTCACACAGTTTTATGTATACATCACACACGCTCTGCCTTGGTTAACTGTTTGCTTTTATGAACTACATCACACACGATTTGATGTAGAAAACTGTGTGGCATTGGGCTATCCATCACAAGCGCTTTTACTGCTAGAACCGTTTACAAAGTTCCATGACCGTCTATTCTCTTTTATTTTTGCCTGTAATTTATTATTCAAATTGGAAACTTTGAAATATGAAACATGCAATTCAAATTCTCAGCACAATGGTTCAACAACGAATCCATAAATAAAATTGCCAGTACAATATGTTCAGTAATTATAGGATTAGGCAGCAATTAACTATGATGAACCACTATATTTAAAGGCGGTAAAGGTGAAGAGATAAGTGTAAATCATTTTAACTGCCGACGGTGTTGAAGAAGCGGAATGCCCATAATGTGCCTTCATGCATGCCATAGGCACGAACCACTTTTGTCCAACCCCATTGACAATCGCCCGCCCATCCTTCACCGCCTTCAGGAAGACTTCTAGAGCATTATCATGGTAGCATAAATTATATACTTCAACCTTAGTTGCCTCCACTCCGGTCATGTAATTTGTAAGGTAATCATCAGTAAATAGCTTTGTAAAGCACTGGAAAGAGAAAAATATCATATACTGAGGTCTAATAGAGTAACTAGTTGTTGGCAGGGGAAAAGGCAACACATTACTTACCTTCCTAAAGTTCATTGTTGTCTTGGACAAAGTGTAAATAAAGATCTTAATTCCAATCACCCATTTCTTTTGCCTAACAATCTTTCTTAGTTTCCTCACTTGACGCTTGTTCATGAATATCTCATTGCCCCATATGCAAAAGGGATCGAAGCGTGGATCAGTACCGCTCATATATGTACCTACAAGCAACCAGTAAATGTTAGAAGCTAAACTGATATTGCACAAATGATGTAAAATACAACTACCTATGTTCCTAAGTACAAGTATTGTTTTTTGAGATTTCAATATGAACTACATACGGATGTATATAGAATTATAGATATAGTTTAGATTAGAATCTAGATTCACTCATTTTGCTCCTTATGTAGTCTATATTGGAGTCTCTAAAAATACTTATATTTAGGAATGGATGGTGTATAAGACATGGGATGCAGCTAACCTCGACGGCAAACAACAGCATCGCCCATTGTAGCCCTGTGTAAGTACATGGAAAGCCAATGTTAACTACAACAGGGTTAACATCCACCAAAAATAGCAAATGTTAATAAAACGGCACCATCTGTAGTGATATCTTCATTGCGAAACAGTAGCACGGTAGCAAAGGGACGGATTAAAAAATGGATACAACTGTTAATTACAACAGGCTTAACAACATCCTAATTCATGTTTTGTAAGTATGCAGCCATAGAAATGCAACTCTTTAAAAATGGATACAACTGTTAATTGCAATAGGCTTAATGGCCATTGAAACCGGTACTAATAAAAATGTAATTGGCAGAGGTAAACATCACAGGGCAGGTGCTGCCAGAGCAGATAATGGCCAGTTGTCTATAAAAAGGTAGGGAAACAACATGCTTAATACATCGACCGTACAAAACATAGCCATTAATTGCAACTGGTATTGGTAAGATTGAACTGGTGAGTACATACTTGGTAAGTCCTGAGAGGTAGTTGCTGGGGAACTTCATCTTGGCCAGAGCCTGCCCAAAGTCAGCGGCGGCAGAGGCGAGCTATTCCTCCGGGTCGAAGCGTGGATTAGTGCCACTCACATGTGTACCTACAGGCAACCAGTAAATGGTAGAAGTTAAACTGCAATTGCACAAATGATGTGAAATACTGTAAGACATGGGATGCAGCTAACCTCGACGACAAACAACAGCATCGGCCGTTATGACCCTGCGTAAGTACATGGATAGGCATGTTAAGTAGAACGGGGTTAGCATCCACCAAAAATATTAAATGGGAAGCATCTCTAGTATATCTTCATTGCGGAGAGTAGCATGGTAGCAAATGGACAGATTAAAAAATGGATACAACTGTTAATTGCAACAGGCTTAACAGCATCATAAGTCATGTTTTGTAAGTTTGTAGCCATTGAAATACAATTGTTTAAAAATGGATTCAACTGTTAATTGCAACAAGCTTAATAGACATTGAAATCGGTACTGATAAAAATGCAATTGGCATAGCTAAACATCACAAGGCAGGTGCTGCCAGAGTAGAGAATGACCCAGATGTCTATAAAAAGGTAGGCAAAGTAGCAAAAACGTGTTAGGCATGTTTACTAGAACATGCTTAATACATCGACCATACAGAACATAGCCATTAATTGCAACTAGTATTGGTAAGATTGAACTGGTGAGTACATACTTGGTAAGTCCTGAGAGGTAGTTGCTGGTGCACTTCATCTTGGCCAGAGCCCACCCAAAGTCAGCATGGCAGAGGCGAGCTATTCCTCCGGGTCGAAGCGTGGATCAGTGCCGCTGACATGTGTACCTACAGGCAACCAGTAAATGGTAGAATTTAAACTGCAATTGCAGAAATGATGTGAAATACTGTAAGACATGGGATGCAGCTAACCTCGACGGCAAATAACAACATCGGCCGTTATGACCCTACGTAAGTACATGGACAGGCATGTTAAGTACAACAGGGTTAGCATCCACTAAAAATAGCAAATGGGCAGCATCTCTAGTGATATCCTGAGTCATGTATTGTAAGTTTGTTGCTGATATTGGTGAAATTGAGATGGACACGGTAATATTTGAACATCACACAGTATGCAGTACTGAAATAAACAAGGCACGAACATGCTTAATACATCAACCGTACAATTCATAGCCGTTGCAAGTGGTATTTGTAAGATTTAGCTGGTCAGATCTTACGTATTAAGTCCTGGGGGTAGTCGCTGGGGGACTTCATCTGGGCCAGAGCCTGCACCATGTCGGGGGCGGTGGCGGAGGCGAGGTGTTCCTCCGAATCAACACGCATAGCGGCCTTCACGCCATGGACCGCCATCAGCTCCTAGCTGTGGGGATTTAAGCAATCAGGTCGGGGCCATGATAGAGATTGGTGGGTTAACTGACTGGATCCGAGCAGAATGTAGATGTGGTTGAAGCTGTGGTTGTGGCAGTGGCGGTTTGAGATGCCGGTAGATGGAGGCGCGAGGGGGGGGGGATACTGAGGGTGGGGATGTGGTTGGAGGAATAAATTCTGAAATCGCGCACCTAATGAAAATTTCGCTGCAAAACTTGAAACTTGGGCGGGGAAACACACAACACAGACGAAGCACGTAAAATACTCGTGTGCGGGAAAAAAGAAAGTTGGTTGATCCCGTCTCAAAAAAAATGTACACGTGTACTTGATTTTTTTGGTCAATGGTACGCCTGGTTTATTAGGAAACATCACACAGGTAACTGACTTATGCGCCATTAACGCAAAAAAATGCAGATGGGTACGGCATAGAAACTGTGTGTTTTGTGATCTTCCAATGATTAACGCAAAAAAACGCACATGGACACACATGCTAATCAATGCTCAAAGCCCTCAAAGGATGCTCTTACCGACGTTGTACGTTAATACTACAAACTTAAAGTACTACTGGTAATTTGCTTTAATACTACAAACTTAAACTACTTCTCACATGCTGCCATTGGGGCATCCTGGCCATACGACGGCGTTCTCCTTCCCGGCCTTGTAGGCGGCAGCCCATCGTGCTTCGATCTCCGCCAAGCTCTCCTCACCACGGCGTGCGGCCTCTTCTTTCTTGCGGCGGCGGGACTCTCTTTTCTTGACTGCTTTCTGCCTTTTCCGCTCCTTCTGTGCACCTTTGGCTACCTCTAGATCCACCACCCATTTGGCCATGGCAGCCTCAAAGTCCGCCCATGTAGCTGTCTGGCCGCCGGCGGTGATGAACTCGGCCGGCGAGATGCCATCGCTTCCTTACCATGTGTGCGGTCGCGGGCGGCGAGGAACGCGGCGTGGCGGGATGCCATCGCTTCCTTACCAGTTACTGTGCGCTGCGGTGCCATGGACGATGCCTGGAGAGAGCTCTGGGACGGAGGGGCCGGGCAGCCATATAGTGCGGTGGTATTCAAGAGCTCAACGACAAACGACAACAGAAATTTGGCTTCCCTTACAATTTTGCTCGTTCATTATCGCACACAGTTCATCTCCGTCGCTTTCGGAAATAGTGTGCGGTGAGCCTATTGTGTGTAGTGTTATGATTGGCCGGAACCCAAGCCACGCGGATCACACGTGTGCACCATAGGACGTGCCGTGATCGAACGGTAACCCACGTCCCTCACATCACACCCGTGCACCTGTAGATGGATTGGATGTATATGCGCTAAAATGCCTAGAAAATGCACATAATCCCCTAAATATGGTAAATGAGCCCAAAAAAATGCCAAATTTGAACATGGTGATTTGCAGGGTGTATGTTCATCGTAGAAAAAAACTCCAGGGCAAGGAACGAATAAAATTTGGATTACCCTTCAATCTTGGTAATTTCCCTCTCGAAAGCATGGAACTTCTTTGGTGATTGTTCGATTTATGAAGGGCGTGCATCACGACAAAAGCCAAACCTTCTCTAATTTTTACCAGTGCATGGTGAGGTCATACCATGGCACACCATGCCAGGCGTCATGTTTTTCAAGCATTTATTTCATTTTTTCTATAGTTGAAAACCCAATAAACAACGTTTGTGGTTGACTATTGCCACACATTTCATCGAAATATCGGTCCCTTCCTTGTAAAAGGCATGAGAATTTATTAAATGGCACGAGCATGGTTTTCCAGGCCGTTCTTGTGCACCCTTTCATGCACTGATTGATTGAACTTGAATTATGTGCATAATGCCTAGGAAATGCACATAATCCCCTAAATATGGCAAATGAACCTGGAAAAGTGCCAAATTTGAACGCGGTGATTTGCAGGTTGTATGTTCATCGTAGAAAAAAACTCGTGACAAAGGACAAAGGAAATTTGGATCCCCCTTTAATCTTGGTGATTTCCCCCTCGAAACCATGAAGCTTTCTCAGTGATGGTTCGATTTATGAAAGGCGTGCATCACGACATAAGGAAAACATTCTCAAATTTTTACCAAGGCATGGTGAGGCCATACCATGGCACCATGCCAAGCGTCATGTTTTCCAACCATGTGTTTCATTTTTTGTATAGTTGTCAACCTAGTAAACAACACGTTTATGGTTGATTATTGCCACACATTTCCTTGTAGTATCTGCCCATTCCTTGTAAGAGGCATGAGAATGTACTAAATAGCACGAGCATGTTTTCTAGACCGTTCTTGTGCACCTTTTCATGCACCAATTGTTCGAATTTTAATTATGTGCATAATTAATGCCTAGGAAATGGACATAATCCCCTAAATATGGTAAATGAGCCTGGAAAAATGTCAAATTTGAACACGTTGCATTTGAGGCGGTATGTTGATCGTTGGAAAAAAACTGAATGATAAACTAGGACGGAAATTTGGATCCCCCTTCAATCTTGGTGATTTCCCCCTCGAAACCATGAAACTTCCTAAGTGATGGTTCGTGTATCACGACATAAGGAAAACATTCTCCAATTTTTACCAGAGCATGGTGAGGCCATACCATGGCACCACGTGAGGCGTCATGTTTTGCAACCATGTGTTTCATTTTTTGTATAGTAGTTAACCCAGTAAACAACACGTTTATGGTTGACTATTGCCACACATTCCCTTGTAGTATCTGGCCATTCCTTGTAAAAGGCATGAGAATGTACTAAATGGCACGAGCATGTTTTCCAGACCGTTCTTGTGCACCTTTTCATGCACCGATTGTTCGAATTTGAATTATGTGCATAATTAATGCTTAGAAAATGCACATAATCCCCTAAATATGGTAAATGAGCCCGGAAAAATGTCAAATTAGAACACGTTGCATTTGAGGCGGTATGTTGATCGTTGGAAAAAAAGCTGAATGACAAACTAGGACGAAAATTTGGATTCCCCTTCAATCTTGGGGATTTCCCTCTCGAAAGCATGGAACTTCCTCGGTGACGGTTCGATTTATGAAGGGCGTGCATGATGACATAAGCCAAACCTTCTCAAATTTTTACCAGGGCATGGTGAGGTCATACCATGGCACCATGCCAATCGTCATGTTTTTAAGCATTTATTTCATTTTTTCTATAGTTGAAAACCCAACGAACAAACATTTGTGGTTGACTATTGCCACACATTTCACTGAAATATCTGTCCATTCCTTGTAAAAGGCATGAGAATTTACTAAATGGCACGAGCATGGTTTTCCAGGCCGTTCTTGTGGACCCTTTCATGCACCGATTGTTTGAACTTGAATTATGTGCATTAATGGAAATGCACCTAATCCCCTAAATACGGCAAATGAACCTGGAAAAGTGCCAAATTTGAACACGGTGATTTCAGGTTGTATGTTCATCATAGAAAAAAACTCATGGACAAAGGACAAAGGAAATTTGGATCCCCTTCAATCTTGGTGATTTCCCCCTCAAAACCATGAAACTTCCTCGGTGATGGTTCGTTTTATGAAAGCCGTGCATGACGACATTTTTACCATGGCACGGTGAGGCCATACCATGGCACCACACCAGGTGTCATGTTTTCCAAGAATGTATTTCATTTTTGTATAGTTGTTAACCCAGTAAACGACGCGTTTATGGTTGACTATTGCCACACATTTCCTTGAAATATCTTCCCATCCCTTGTAAAAGGCATGAGAATGTACTAAATAGCACGAGAATGGTTTTCCAAACCGTTCTTGTGCACCTTTTGATGCACCGATTTTTCGAATTTGAATTATGTGTATAATTAATGCCTAGAAAATGCACATAATCCCCTAAATATGGTAAATGAGTTCATAAAAATGTCAAATTTGAACACGTTGCATTTGAGGCGGTATGTTGATCGTTGGAAAAAACTGAATACAAACTAGAACGGAAATTTGGATTTCCGTTCAATCTCGGTGATTTCCCTCTCAAAAGCATTGAACTTCCTCGGTGATGGTTCGATTTATGAAGGGCGTGCATGACGACATAAATCAAACCTTCTCAGCTTCTAACCAAGGCACGGTGAGGCCATACCATGGCACCATGCCAGGTGTCATGTTTTTCAAGCACATATTTCATTTTCCTAAAGTTGATATCCCAGTAAATGACGCGTTTGTGGTTGACTATTGCCACACATTCCATTGAAATCTCTGCCCATTCCTTGTCAAAGGCTTGAGAAATTACTAAATACCACGAGTATGGTTTTTCTAGACCATTCTTGTGCACCTTTTCAAGCACCAATTGTTTGAATTTGAATTATGTGTTTTAATGCCTACAAAATGCACATAATCCCCTAAATATTGTAAATGAACCCGGAAAAGTGCCAAATTTGAACACGGTGATTAACAGGGTTTATGTTCATCGTACAAAAAACTCATGGATGATGGACAAGGGAAATTTGGATTCCCATTCAATCTCGGTGATTTACTATCGCACACGATTCATCTATGTCGCCTCTGCGAACCGTGCGTATTCACTCACACATCCAAAAGGAAAAATAAAACCCTCACCCACTTCGTCCCCACTCACTCGCCGCGGACTCCTCCACAACTCTGCACCCTAAGCTCGATGGCTATTGGCGGTGGGCATAGGTCGCTTTCCAAACGGCACAGGATTTCGCCCCTACCGCTTTCCGCCGCCTATCTGCACCGACATTCTAGACTCTGGTCAACTGGGGTTTTCTGCGGGATTAAGCCAGGGATTTTGCACATGGAGAAGGTAATCAACTTAATTATCAAACTATTCACTCATCTCTTATTGCATTCCGTCCATCGCTGTTAATCAACCGGCGGAAATCATCGTGGAATCATTTTTGTTCTTGCTGATTCGTGGGTGTTCATTCTTGTGTCCTTAGTGCGAGCACAAATTGGGCAACCGTGGTCGTGGCCAGTTGGAAATGAAGTTCTTTCTCACCATTCCGGATGACTTCAGGGAGCGCTCAGTATGTTCAATCTCAACCTACCACGGTCGGCATGGCCTAAATTTGTGAACATATACCGTATGTTGCTACATTACCTATATATTTGCATCAAATCTTTGTTACAATATCTATTTTTATTCTATATTTTTGTACTTTGCTTTCATCTAGATATTGATTTGTTCTATCAGTTACTCCCATATTTGCATCTTGCTCTGTTATTTCAATATATCTAATTTACGATCTTAATTTTCATTTCAAGCAGTACATCCCTTGCTTTGCAAGAACGGGAGTAGAACGAAATCTTGGGCCTTACTTTGCTGGTTACTCCCAGGATGTCATATTGACAACGCGGCATGGATTTACAATAACGGTTAGTGTAAAACTTGATAAAGATGGTCACTCCTATTTTAAAGTGGACCTTTGGAGAAAATGTCTAAGTGTTATGAACTGAAAGCTGGCAATAAAATTCTAGTGCATGTACCACAGCCTGGTCTAATTAACATGGATGTTTACTTCCCCGACGTCATCAGCCGATCAAAGTCTGATCGAGGTTAGTGTCCTTTCAACTTTCTCCATGCTGTCATATTACTATTTAAGCAACCAATTGTGATATCATATTCTGACTCCATTCCTAGGCAGTAACAAATTGTATTTACCAATTTATGCGCACTATATATTCTTCTGCCATGTTCTGAATAAATAATACCTTTCCACCTTTTAAGCAGAATATGTTGGATGAATAGTGAACGATCTGTATGTTACTAAGCGTACCAAATTTCACTGGAAGGACTTGAAGCATGTCATAAACTTTCTTGATAATCTGACAGAGATAGCACAACGTATGAACGCTGGATTTTGGATGGGATTAATTAGACCTATGGTGCACACACTGAACAAGACCAATTATGTGCACAAAACGCTGGTAAAAAGTCTTATTTTAATGTTGATGCTCATAAACTATATATATCTTCAACAATATGTTACAATTGTTTTTTATTCTACATGTTAACAGAAATTGCCCCTGTAGCAATTCCTTGATCGATTTCCCGGCGTGGTCGAATTACACTTGTGCCTGCTAATAATGCCAAAGTGATTGCAAGGTACTGCATTTCCCGCAGAAATGGAACCATTCAAATTAACAAGTTCTCGCTTGTCGTGGCAATGCATCCATATCGGAAAATTGGAGACACTGTTCTACTCATGCTCTAGCAAGGCACAGGAGGGTTCTTCCTTTTCATTGACGAGATGCCGACTCGCCATGATCAAGATGCTTCCAGTGGATAGTTGTGGTTGTTGGCCCTCAGCCTCTTAAAATGTGCTAGCTGTTACTATATATGTTAAGTATTTTGATATGGACCATATGGTTGTTGGCCCTTAGCCTCTAAAAATATGATAGTTGTTACTATGCTATGTATGTAGATATGGACCATATGGTTGTCAAAACCGTGTTACGAAGATCCTCCTTTTGTGGAATAGTGTAACCACTATATATATATATATATGTTACTCAAATGTTGTTACCCAAGTTCATAAATTTTCATGGAAAGTATTAGTATCGTACACAGTTCATTGAGTTTAAGCATGTGCCCGATGTCCAGAAGGCATTTGCATATTAACTGTCCATATTGCAAATTCACACACATGTTAACATAAGGAAACGTATGTGTAACATACTAATCATCGCACACGAGTACTTGCAGACGCATCGTGTGCGATACTCCTAGCCACCGCAAGTAACTAGTTTGCATTTTTCAAAGTTTTTTGTACACGCAGAATCGCACACGAAGTAACTGTATTGACCGTCTGTGTTGTAATTTCTCATCGCAAATAGTTCATCCGAGTCGGATGTTTGCAAGGTATCACATACATCTTGTTTACACGACTCGTTTGTGTTCTTTTGGCTCATCGCAAACAGTTCATCCATGTGAACTGTATGCCGCATATCACACACATCTTGTTAAGTTGAACCGTTTCTGCTGCGTTCCCTAATCGAAAATAGTTCGTCCGAGTGAACCGTATGCCATATATCACACACACATTGATATGGTTTTCTGTTTCTATTGTTCTACCTCATCGCAAATAGTTTGAATGGATTAACCGTGTGTCCTGTATCGCACACACATTGATATGGCTGCCCGTTTCTGTTGTTCTGCCTCATCGCAAATAGTTTGAATGGATTAGCCGTGTGCCCTCCATTGCACACGCAACTAAAATCTGAACCGTGTTTGATGTCTCCGCCATCGCAAACGTTTTGCACCTTTTTTGACGGGTTTTTTACACCACCGTTTGCGATTATTGCATCACACACAATTTCGGCAAAGGGTCTCTGATCGTAGCATCGCGTTAGCAGTATCCTGCAGTAGTGCATCACCAACTGTTCTCTGAATCTCCACTGAACCAGCCATGGACTATTCGTGCGGGCGCTTGGCAAGGATGGCGCCGATAGAGGACGCATGTGCGTACGTTGATGGTCTGGAGCTCATAGAGTCTGAGT
Organism: Triticum aestivum; assembly: GCF_018294505.1. Classification (NCBI taxonomy): domain Eukaryota; kingdom Viridiplantae; phylum Streptophyta; class Magnoliopsida; order Poales; family Poaceae; genus Triticum; species Triticum aestivum. The sequence continues at coordinate 123,443,465 of NC_057804.1, forward strand.
GGCACAGCAAGCTCGGGTGCTTGCTGATACCCAACAGAGGGTTTCAAGCACCATTTCTTCATCTCCTCACATCTGTAGACCTGCAGGATAAATGGGTATGTTTTTCCATCATAATTTTTGACCAAACTAGGCTGCAAATCCACATCTGAATGTATATTTCCATCACTTTCTTCAGTAGTGTTATCAAATACAAAGATTTGTGTTGTTGTTCGGATTTGTCAGCAATTAAGACTAGCTAGTTCTACATTTTTTTCTTCAATACCACACCAGGTGTCAACACTAGTTAGATTAGAACCCCAACACACGAACAAAAAGAGGTTCCATAGCTCAGTGTTGCAGTTCTCTTAACATGCTAACGCAGTACACTACAAATGACCTTGCGGTGCAAAGGTGTTACAGAATAGTATATATTCTACTAAAGCTATAGGTCAAGTCTGTATATAATTTTGTTCATACATTGCAACTGCTTTCTCAAATAGTAGTCATATATCTGTACATATTTAAGTCAACATAAATAGATCATCTTAATATAAAGAAAAACTTTTGGTGTTTACTTATAAAAATTCTTTTTCCATGCATGCCAAAATGCAGAAACTGCAATCCACAATAAGGTTTGCTGCTCCAAGTTCAGGGAAGCTTACTTTGGAGACAGAACACAAGAATGGGTATGCAAACATGCAAGCTGACTACCACATTGACTCTGAAGACTACATCAACATAACTACTGGCTGGAAAGATTTTGTCTCCCAGAATGGCTTTGAGGCCGGAGAAGTGGTCGTGGAGTTTTTCTATAAATAAGAAGACTCCCTAGAGTTTACAATATTTGAATTGTAGGTTGTCTTAGATAAAGAAAGCCATCTGTGGTATATTATAATGCTTTAGTTATGTTGTATGCTTTTAAAATTATGTCTATCAGACGCTTTGAACGGTGCCTTTTTAATGTATCCAACCTCATCTGCATCATTTTATCACCCTTTTAGACAAGTTGTTGGTGGTGGAAATGCAGTTTTCTAATACACATAGTGCGGTCCTTATATAAAAAAAGTAGTGCTATGAAGAGTAACAATGTAGTGCGAATGGTCGAAAATTTGCAGTTAACCTATACTGTTCAAAAGAATTCTCATAGTATGAAGTTCAAAAAAATTGTCATAATAATTATTCTGCTATGTCAGCACAATAGATCATGTATTCTAATAGTAGAATAACTATACTGCTAATGTAGTCCGAAAGTGCATATTTATGCAGTTCTCTAAAACATAGAATGCATATTAAGAAAAAGTGAAATCTCATAAGCTGTCATGCCCACTATAATACAGTTATAGTGAAGTTCACTACTAACGAAAATGTAGTACACTATAATGTATGCCAGAACTACAACAATAAAATTAAAGCAGTACAGATCTAGACACGTGGGAGACTAACAAGGGTGACAATTACACTGGCAGTTTGGTAACTGGACTAAAAATTGCGCAATCACTCAATTTTGAAAAATATTCCGCAAAAATTACATCGCACCCATGGCCACTGGGATGAACAGCATGCACGCTTATTTAAAAATGCACCCCAAAATATGAAGATTATAGGCGCAATACAGAGAATTCAAACCAAACAGAGACAATAACTACAAGGTTCAAAATGCATCGACGCACAAAATCCAAAAAAAGTAACAAGAACAGAGGAGTGGACGAAGCTCATATGCCCGCACAATTGATTTCGCAGAAATTGAAACCTAATTCCTAAAAATTACACAGGTTGTACAGTAAAGGGAGCGATTAAATGAGCGCAAATCACAGTCCCACTAACAAACAACATCCGAGTGCAAAAAATTTGCATCTGACACAAACACGAACGAACAGAGCAAAGCTCGCCCGCCAAATCGCTCGATTTGCGCAGATTTTAGTCATTTTTCCTGTGAATTACAAAGAATAGAGGACAACAGCCGTCCAAAAACAAATTAAATCATCCCGCAACACTCGATTGCACAGAAGTCACGGGTGGACCGCAAAACTCTGAAGCAGTTCTCACTTAAAGCATTGTAGTACGCTCTATGTAGGTATGCAGTGCACTTCCGTTGATCGTGCAGTTCGGAAGTGTAGCAGCATAACTATTCTGCTAATATTAGCAGAATAGACCGGCTGTATTGTTGGAAACAAATGCATGCCAGCTAGTATTATCTTGCATGCAAAATTTCATATGTATATATATATATGCATGGTAAATGCAAAAAAATGACTCAAATGTAGCAAACGAGATCTCAAATGCACCAGAAAATCAAACCATAGGATACAACAGTGATTGCTAACCATGGAAAAAAATTGAGGCAAAACGATGAACTCATGTTTTCATTCAAACGAAAATATGATGTTAGTTGATGTAAATGTTTTCAAATAGCACACGGCTCATTCACAAAAGCCGTGTGCCTACCAAACCGTGGTCGATGCCCCCCTGCTGCATGCGCAATGTGAGTCATGCAATTGTATTGGCCAGAACCCAAACCCCATGGATCGTACTTCTGCACCGTTGGATGCTCGCAGATCGAACTACAATCCTCATCTCTTTCATTAGCACATGCAGTTCTGGCTAGGATTTGATTTATATGCCAAAATGCACGAATACCAAAAATGGCTTAAATATAGCACACGAGACCTGAAATGCGCCAGAAAATCAAACATATGGTATAATGGTTATTGCTTACCATGCAAAAAAAATTCGAGGCGAAACGATAAACTCACAATTAGCACATCTTCATTTTAAAATTAGCACGTCTTCATTTCAAACGAAATTATATTGTTTGTGCACATAGACGCTTAGAGGCAACCATTTGCATAGGCCTTTCCATGCTGCGATCGGGGATCTTTTTTAACCCTTTTCACATAGGCTGCCAACACCCCCACCGCCCGGCCCCGTTCAACTCAATATATAGTCCACCCAATCTCCATCGCCAACTCCCCCTCCCCTAGATCCACAGCAGAACCCTCTCTGGCGCTGATGTGCTCAACCCGGCCGTGTGCCCGCTCTTCGGCGTCAACCCTATCTCCACTATCATTCCCAACACGCGGCTGCCCGCGCCTCACCGTCTTTGTTTGCTCGCTAGAAACCCTCGAGCATATTGATCCTGTAACCCTCGCCTCTCATGTGGTCCTACCGGGCTTGCACAAGAAAATTGTTAGTTATTGCTCTCCATCGTGGTGAGGCATATTTCCTCGCAATCCCTCTTCCTATTTCGTTCAGTATGTTCCCAAATTGGCTATAAAATAGTGGAGAGCGTATATATGTTCATTATCTACCTTCCTAACTAGTACATATAAGTTGTATTTGTTCCAATTAGTTATTGTCGATTTACAGATTGTGGGCGCTCGAGTCACACAAACTCAACAAATTAGCCGTACATTTTTAAATTATTGCATGACATGTTTAGATAGCTTGATACAGAGATTTTAGCTTTATGCTTATCCTCCTTTCTTGAGTTTCGCATGTGTTCTCTATAGATGTTGAGTAGCAGCAACACCACTCATGCTTCACGCGATGTATCTTCATCTGAGTCCGACAACCCTAGGTCTCCAGGAGATGGTGAGGGATCAAGTAATCTGGAACGGGATAGAGCTACAGCAATTACCCTTCCGGTCAGGACACGGAGGAATGCTCCAAGGAAGCGCATGAAACATCTCCGTCGTATCTACTTTTCCTAATGCTTTTACTCTTGTTTTGGACTCTAATTTGCATGATTTGAATGAAGCTAACCCGGACTAACGTTGTTTTCAGCAGAAATACCATGGTGTTGTTTTTGTGCAGAAATAAAAGTTCTCGGAATGGACCGAAACTTTTTGGGGATTTTTTCGGGAATAAAAGAAAAATACTGGAGCAAAGAACCTCTGAAGGGGGGCCTGGGTGAGCACAACCCACCAGGGCGCGTCCCCCTCCTGGCGCGCTAGGTGGGTTGTGCCCACCTGGTGGCCCCGCTGACCCTATCTCTGATGCTATAAAATCCTACTTTTAGAGAGAAAATCATGGAGACAGAATTATCGCGTTTCACGAGACGGAGTCGCCGCCACCTCCTGTTCTTCATCGAGAGGCCAGATCTGGAGTCCGTTTGGGGATCCGGAGAGGGGGATGTTCGATCTTCATCATCACCAACCCTTCTCCATCACCAATTCCATGATGCCCCCCACCGGGAGTGGGTAATTCCTTCGTAGGCTTGCTGGTCGGTGAGGGAGTTGGATGAGATTCATCATGTACTCGATATAGTTTTGTTAGGGCTTGATCCCTAGTATCCATTAATTGTCTGAGATTGATGTTGCTACGACTTTTCCATGCTTAATGCTTGTCACTTTGGACCCGGGTGCCATGATTTCATATCTGAATAGTTTATGTCATCACCATTATATCTATGCTCTAGATCCAATCTTGCAAGTTATAGTCACCTATTACGTGTTGTGATCCGTAAACCCCAGAGTGACAGTATTCGGGATACTTTCCGGTGATGACCATAGTTTGAGGAGTTCATGTATTCACTGTGTGTTAACGCTTTGTTATGGTTCTCTTTTAAAAGGAGGTCTTAATATCCCATAGTTTCCTTATGGACCCCGGTGCCACGGGAAGGTAGGACAAAAGATGTCATGCAAGTTATTTCCATAAGCACGTATAACTATTTACGGAATACATGCCTACATTATATTTATGAACCGGAGCTAGTGACGTATCGCCCTAGGTTATGACTATTATATGATGAATATCATCCAACAAATTCACTGATCCAATGCCTACGAGTTTTTCACGTATTGTTCTTGCTAAGTTACTATTTCTATTGCTACTGTCACAACTGCTACAAAACCATTGCTATCACTCTTATTGTTACTGTTACTGTTAGTACTACTATCAAAATTATCATACTACTATTCTACTGATCATATTGCTGTAGATAATTAATCTCCAGGTGTGGTTGAATTGACAACTCAGCTCCTAATACCTACAAATATTCTTTGGCTCCCCTTGTGTTGAATCTATAAATTTGGGTTGAATACTCTACCCTCAAAAACTATTGTGATCCCCGTGGGTTATCAGTGCACACACCAGCCTAAGGGTGTATATGAAGTAACCGACATCGATTTAAAGCCTTGGTCTCCTACTAAACCAGATAAAGCACACACGAGGTTCAGGAGTGTCTGTGGATTTGTTGGCAGGGCAAGACTCAACATTAATCTGCCAGGTTTCCGAAAGGCTGACATAGAAACACGGCAAAGGATAGTCCAGGAGATCATGGATCACTTCAACGTTCTAGAGCAGTGGAGAATGTAGGTGGAACATGCTGCACTGAAGATGGCTAGGGATGCTTGGAGAAATTGGAAGCACGTGTTGTACAAGAATACTTGAGTGAAGGTTAGGACCCAATCCCCGCATACCCCCAAATTACTTAGGCAGACTAGGTAGAATTCAAAAGGGTCAGGGCACTATAGAGTTTACTAAGAAGAGTGCCAAGCAATCGAAACTTCAGAAGAGGAACACACAACCCCACCGTATGGTGTGGCAGGATACTACGACATGAAACCAATATGAGTCCAGGAGGACAAAGAAGCAAGAGGTGCGGGTGGGAAACCACCATTTAGGGAAATCAGGGGTGAATGCACTAGAGAGTACTTGCGGGCACGTGCAAGGAGGCGTGATGACGGAACTTATTACTTTGAAAACCCACGTGACAAAGAATTGTATCGCATGATGTTAAAGGCTTCCAAGATCCCTGGAAGGTTCTACAGGAACACAGGGCCATGTGACATTATGTCTGATGCTCTGGAAACAAGAGAGCCCCTTGGTCATGCAAGGGGTATAGGTGTCAATGTCACGCACAAGAGGGCATTCACACTCAACAAAGAAGAGAGGCTTAGCATGAAAAAAGCAAGGAGTGAAATGAAGCAGAATGAAGTGTATGAGGAAGGACATGTATCCAACAGTTTGAAAGGAAATTGAGGAGTCAATGATGATGCACAAGACTCTAACACTGACAGATAGCCAGTAGATGGGAGGGGAGGCGGGCATGGAGGATGTTGGTTATTGCGCGACAACACCGCACAAGAGCAGTCGTGCATCAGCTGACCCCAGCAACACTGAGACTGCGGCTGCTCATGATGATCCTATATATGATGTATCTGGAATGAAAGACAGACTAAGGGATGTGCTTACACATTGTGAAGGTACATTAAAATGTGCAACAACCTTGGTTTGCCCACCCTCTTGGAAGAGGGCATCTTGTTGGACCATGTGCCATTGAAGTCGGGCTGTGTGAAGTGCTACATGACTGAAGTAAAGCATGGATTCAATGAATTTGCCCTGAAGAATGTCCTAGGGTACTTTGATGAGTAGAGGACCTTGGGTGAAACACTGTTACATCACATCAAGTGGTCACTAAAGGAAATAGACTTCATGGATGAGATCCCTGAAGCCCCGCCAAGAGCAACCAATGTCGCCCTTCAACTGGTGACACTCTCCTTGACACCGCAGCTCTCGTGTGCTTCCCCCAAGGAACCTAATACTCGTAATCTGACGGTTGATGGATCAACATGTTATCATCCCACTCGACTTTCTTCCGTATAGGCCATGTCATCGTCTGCCCTAGAGTAGCCAGTGGAAAGGCCTACAACTGTTGAAGATGCACCACCGGTTCAGATGCCGACCACTGAAGCAGCGGGGGGAGACTCAGCCACACCACATGCTCAGCAGACCAACCTGGTGGAACGGACTGCTAAGCAGTCTGATGCTTTGGAAGCGCCTACTAAGCAGTCTATAGGTTCAGAACTGACTGTTCATCACACTGTTGGTCCGCAGCCGCGTGATCAGCATACCAATATGTCAGCACTGCCTGCTCAACAAACCAACGCGTTCGCACGGCCTCCTCATCACGCTGACAATTTGGCACCACCTGCGCAGAAACCTGACATAGCTTTAATGCCTGGTTAGCAGTTTGATGCCTCTGCTCCTACAGCCCAGCAGTCCGTCAAAGCAGCACCGCCATCTCAGCAGTCCGACGTAGCTAAACCGTCTGCTAAGTAGTCTGTCGCAACTTTACCGTATGTTCGAGCATCCGCCTTTCAGCCATCCAGACCTTGGACCAGAGATGCTTCAAGTACCAAGAAGCAAGCGGACAAAAAGGTTGCACCCATGAGGAGGCAGCCCGCGAGATCAAATAGTGTCGGGGGGTTGGGTGCGACATATGCCAAAGGATGGCTTATCATGGTGGGAGCGAGTAGAATGTCGCCGGTGCCCGGAAGCGGGATGAGGCGTAGACACGAACGCCGGCATACTTTACCCAGGTTCGGGGCTCTCCTAGGAGACAACACCCCTAGTCCTGTTCTGCGGGGTCTCCGCATGATCACTAAGGCAAAGTGAGTACAAGGTTGCTCCTTGAGCTGTATTCCGGAGGAAGGAGAAGGCAAGGCTAGCTCTCTCTTTCCTATGTGGTCTGGTCTAGTGCTCACGGATTCGAACCCTTTGCATAGGTGCCCTAGGGGGTTTATATAGGCCTACCCCCCCAGGGTTACAATGGTAATCCGGCTGGGCACAGGGCCCAGCCGTCAGTCTCTTTGGCCGCCGTCTTCTCCGCTGACTGCTGGGGCCCGCTGACTGGTGGGCCCCGCCGACTGGTCCTGTATGGGGCCGACAGACTGTGTCCGCCGCGGGCGGGTCTTGTCGGCTGCTGATTACTGTAGCTGTGCTTCTAATGACGCGGGCTCGGCCATGGGGTCATGGCAATAGCTCCGCCGCCTGGCGGGCAATCACTGTTGCCACTCCCCGTCTCGTCTAGTTAATGGCGCGTGGGCCCGTGGGAGGGGCAGGCCGACTCCAAACGGGTCCGACTAGCGGCGCTCTCGCCGTCTTCTGGACTCCCGATGACCGGTGGGACCCGTCGTCCCTGGGTCGTACAGACAAGCCATCGTGGGTGCATGACTATGCCCACTGGCACTGATGTCAGGGCCGGCATGGTAACAGTGCCGCGTTGGACGAAGATCTCCACGGGTACGGCGCACTGTGGCCATGCCTGCCCTTGGAAAGGTGAGAGAGTGGGCTTCACTATAGCCACTCCCCGTCCCGTCCCTCTTGATGAGGGTACGGGTAATCGTTGGTGCCGCGGGCCGACTCCCTGTGGCCGGCTTCTATGGAAGCCGCCAGGCCGTAGTCGGCCGGTCTTGATCTTGCCTCTAGGACTCGGCCACGAGCGGGTAGTCAGCTGCCTTCCAGCCGGCTTCCAGAAGGCGACTCTTCGTCTTGGGGTCTTGAGGGGTGCAGCCTGCCCCGGTGCCTTGAAAGGTTCTGGGCATCGGGTTAGCCTACCCGTGGCCCATTACTCCGATAGTAGTCCCCGAAGCTGGTGAGGCACCGCGGACAATCAGCCGAGGAGCCTCAGCAGTTTCTCTCTCCGGGAGCTCGAGGCAAGAACCTCGTTTTGATTTCCGTCGGGCCGACTGCTAGGAGTCGGACTCGCCCAACTATGACTCGTCAATATTTCGAACGCCCCGGCGGGATCCAAGTGGCATGCTGGCTAAGCTTCCAGGCCGCCGCCCGATTTGGGCCTGTTACGTGGCAGCGTGCGGCCGGGCCAGTCTGCTCGCCCACGCGCGTGACGGGACAGGCCTTCAAGTGGGGCCCGCCACTACCGCGCATCGGCACGCGAGCGGATCCGCTGCGGCCGTGGCGGACGGTTGGGATTCCCATGGAGTTACTGTGCAGTAACTCCGTGTGATAAACGTGGGGGGTCGTGGGGTCGTGGCGCAGTAAATCCCACAACCGCCCCCTCGGCTTCGCAGCTCGTGAGGCTATAAGTAGGGGGGAGGAGGGGGAGCGGCAGAGCACGTGCGACCCTCCTCCATGCTACTCCTTGCTCTTCTTCTTCTTCCTCGCACCGCCGCGCCCGAAGCTTCGCCGAGCGCTGCGGCGACCGCTCACGATGAGTTCTTCCTCCACCGTCGCGGCCCCTTCGGTGCATTCCGGCACCTGGGACGGCTCGGAGGTCCATGACGACCACATTGATTTCCTTCGCAAGACGCGTCGGCTCCCCGGCAAGGATTATGTGCGGGTACGTCTCGCGCCCAAAGAGGAGATTTCGCCGGCACCGCAGGAGGGCGAGCGGGTCATCTTCCGCTCGCACTGCCTGCGCGGCCTGGGCCTGCCGGCGAGCAGCTTCTTCCGTTCCTTTCTCGAGTTCTACGGCCTCCAGCCGCACCACCAGACGCCCAATACGGTGGTGCTATTGTCCGCCTTCGTCGCCCTGTGCGAAGGCTTCCTCGGAGTCCTTCCCACCATCGAGCTCTGGGAGGAGTTCTTCTTCTCCAAGCTCGGCACCCAGGCCGCAAGCGTGCCAGCTCAGTGCAGCGCGTTCACTGCCGTGCGGAGGTCGGGGGCCGACAACCCCTTCCCCACCATCAAGCTGATAAAGTCGGTGAAGATGTGGCAGCGATCGTACTTCTACGTGAAGAGCATCTTCGCGGAGGGCGATTGGGTCAATCTGCCGGCTTTCATAGCCGGCCCGCCGGCTGGGAGGCTGCCCAACTGGTCGTATCGGGCCAGGTCGCTGACGCCTACAGGAGCCGGTGCCGTCACGCGACTCCGAGTGCTGACGCAGTCGGAGGGCCTGACTGGTCCGGATCTGCTGGCCGCCTTCGTGGCGCGCCGAGTCCTCCCGCTCCAAGGTCGCCCCCAGATGATATGTCAAATGAGCGGGCACCGAGACCCGAGCCGGCTGTGCACTAGATACATGCCCCACGTGGAGGTAGCCTATATGGTGAACTACCTCTCGGACAGCAAGCTTTTGGAAGACTGGAGGTTTGGCAAGGAGCCGTACTCTCGCGCCAACCCCCCGCCCATAGTAAGTTGCATCTTTCCTTCTTTCTTTAAATTGTCTTCTTTCTTGCCGAGTTTGTCTTGTCCGAACTGACCAGTCGGCTTTGGTCAGAATCCCCTTCTCCATCCATCAGCCGGCACCGCAGGGCCGGCCCGCGAGTTCCTCGCCGACCGGGCGGAGAGCAACGTCGACGACCCCGACCTGGGGGCGGCGGCTTTGGAAGACGACGCCGAGGGAGGAGGTGGCCTGCGGCTCGGGGCCAGTCTAGAGGACTGGACCGATGACAATGATGGAGTCGTCCCCCGCCACCAACCAGGAGCCGGCCAGCTCGGCGCGAGCTCTTCTGCCGCGCCTGGCGTTCCAGGAGGCGAGAAGAAACGCAGGGCCGTGCCGACTATGTTCGGCAGTCGGCCGAAGAAGCCCAAAAGCTCGGTTGCAGCGACCTAGCGGGACGAGGCGGCCGCGAAGGCCATCCGCTTCCGCAAGGAAGTGAAAAAGCCGCTGCCGGTCTTCGCGTGAGTACTCCATCTTTCCGCCTTTATTCTTTCTTTGCGGATTTTGTTTGAGTCTTTATTTTCTTTCCTTGCTTCAGGGCTCCCCTCACCCTTGAGAGGGTCGCCGCCGCCTCCGTCATGGGGTCGGCGAAGACGTCCGTCACCACTCGGCGGGTTGACCCCGCCGCCGACCTCCGAGAGGCGACAGAGCGGAACACGCAAGAGAAGCACGACGAGGAAGAGGCCGCCCGCCTGGAGAAGGCGGAGGCCGAGAAGGCGGAGGCCTCCACCCAGAAGAAGCTGGACGAGGCCGAGGCCGCCGTCGCGGTAAGGCGGCAGGCTGAGGAAGCCGCGCACCATCGATCGGCGGTGTTCGTCACCCCACTGAACTCTGCCCCGCCGCCCGCGGAGTTCGCGGGGCAGACTGGGGACACCGGCAGCGAGAACCCCATCATGGAGAGGGAAGGTGGGGGCACCTCTATGCCGGATGTGATCATGTCGCCGCCGCCGCCGTCTGGAAGCGCGCAAGGCAAGCAGCCGGCTGATTCGCCGGTGCCGCCGACTGAAGACGAGGTCATGGCGGACCTACTCCTCCAAGTCGGCTCGCCGACGCACCACCGTCTCGCGAAGGCGACTTCGGCGCCGCGCCCCTTGGAGACCGGTACCTGCAGCTCAACGATCCCAGACGCCGAGGCGACGAGCGCCGCGCCCACTGGGTGGGTGCGAGGAGGTGGCATGGGCCCGCTGAACCAGGCGCTTCTGGACGTCCAGACAAAGCTGCGAGCTGAGGGTGACGCCATCCAGAACTACACCAAGGCGCACCTGACGTCACGGACAGCCATCCGGGTACGTTTCCTCCTTTGGTTTTTGATTTCTTGCTCTTCTCAGTGGGGGCGCGCCAGCGCACCCACTGGGTGTAGTCCCCGAGTTTCGGACCGGCTGCTGAGCAAGCGGCTTGGAACTCCAATTTCGTGAGTTCCAACTACTAACTTTTGTCTGACATGTTTGTCACAGGACTATCACAATCTCCATGTCACCGCCTTCAACCGCAACGTCGAAGAGCTGGGCAAGCAGACCGCCGACTTGTCAGAGAGCCGGAGTGAGTCTTTTTTCTTCTTCACAGGGGCGCGCTGGTGCACCCACGGGCTATAGTCCCCGAGATTCGGGCCGACTTTTGAGCAGTCGAGCCGGATCTTCCTGGCGACCTTCTTTTTTGACGACTAACGCCCTCTTTCTTCTTTTTTCTTCAGAGGCCAACACCACTATGCAGCAGCAGCTGGGCGAGGCCAACACCGTGTTGTGCACCAAGGGGGAGGAGTGCGGCAAGCTCACCGCAGAGCGCGACCTGCTAGTCGCACAATTGGCAGAGCAGAAGGAGCTGCTCAGGGAGGCCCAGAAAGAGGCGGAGGAGAAAGAGACCGCCCTCCTTGCTGAGTTCGCGAGCGAGCGCTCCTCCTGGACTGACAAGGAGGCAATGCTGGCCGCCGGCTTCCATGAGATCGAGGACCTCGTCGATGGTGAGCTTCCTCAGTTTTCTTCTTTGAGTTGCCGACTATCGGTCGAGCCGACTTCTGGTTTTTGACTTGTTTCTTGCTCTTTCGTCTTGGCAGACTTCTTCCCTGGCCACTCGCAGGCTGCCAATCAATCCATCGAGGCTGATCACGAGGGACGGAGGGCAGATGGCGCGGAGATCGCCGTCGACGCCCCCCCGAACCCTTGATGAGCAGATCCTGAGCATTGAGGCTCGCCTGCGGCCGGCCCACTGGATGCTGAAGCCGGTGCTCAGGTGATCGCCGCCCTGTGGCCGGATATGCAGGCTCCACGCACTCCCAGTCGGACTGCCGACTGGCTGGAGGTCGCGGTTGGCCGTCTTGAGGCTTGGAAGGGCTCCTCGGCCCGGGCTGGAGCGCGCCGAGCCTTGGAGTTCGTCAAGGCGTGGTATCCGGGGCTGGACCTAAACCGGCTGGCAACACTCCGGTCAGAGGCCCGGGCGGAGCTGGCAGCTATGGAAGACGCCCTGGTCAAGCGCGCGGCGGCGATCACCGAGTACACCGACACCAGCATCTTCGTCCCCGAGCGGGCTAAAGACGGCGAGGAGGTGCCGCCGGAGTGGTTCGGGATGAACACAGACTACGACGAGGACTCGGCGGAGGTGATCGGCTCCAGCGTCGAGGAGGAAGGAGAGGCGGAGGACGGAGGCGAGATGGAGGCACGAGAAGACGGAGCGGACGGCCAGCCTCAGCTCGATCGTGCCTCCAGTAACGAGCCGCGCCCGACCGAGCCGGCTGCCGTCGGAGGTGATCAAGCCGAGACCGACCAGCCGGGCGCCCCAACGCCTGGCACCGCCGTCTCCTCCGATCCTCCGAACCCGTCTGCCGCTTCCTAGGCTGCCATCTTATCTCAGTTTTATCTGCTTAATAGTCTTTGAAGAACTTGTTAATTCGCACAATTCCACCCGCGGGGTGTATTTCAAACTTCTGTTGGAAGATTCGGCCAAGGGCCTCTATTATGTAAATATTCATCCGAGTTCTATCTCCTCTTGCTTATTGCTCCTTTGGATTTTTCCTTTGACGCCTTCCCTCAGTTGCCGTCTTGCCAGTCGGACAGCCGCTCTGCGGACTGCTGCTGGATCAAGTACTTGGCTACTTTGGGAAGGCAAGTACTTAGCCGTTTTAGAGTTTTTTAGCAAGTTGAATAGAAGACGGCGAGCTGACTGCTCAAGAGTCGGTTTGCGAAAAAAGTCTGGAAGCCGGCTTAAGCTATGTTTATGCTTTGAGTCCTTAGCCATTTTTCAAGCGGACGCCCATTCTACCTTACTCCTGCCCACCAGACAGTCGCTCTGCGAGCTGCGGCTTCTGACAGGAGACGGCTTAAGTGCCACACACTACTTGTCTGGCTGCAGGAAGCATTTCATAGTGCAAGGAGGCAAGTCCCCGAGCCGACTAGTCGAACCCGGTGCCAAGCGGCATAACAAAGAGTAACATACTCGTAGGCATAATTCTTATCATATGGATAAAAGAGGGCACTCCCCGAGCTCTTCTCAGGGGGACCAAAGTCTTGGTACTTTAATACAAAAGGTAGCGTGGTACATACTGCATCAACTGTAAAATCTTCGGAGGAGATTTGCATTCCATGGTCACAACGTCTCTTTGCCGGAGTCGTCCCTCTTGCATGCTCGGGGCTTCTGAGCGTCGATCAGGTAGTAGGAGTCGTTGCCCAACACTTTGCTGATGATGAACGGGCCTTCCCAAGGCGTCGATAGCTTGTGCTGCCCGGCTGTTCGCTGGATCAGTCGGAGCACAAGGTCGGCCTCTTGGAAGGATCTCGCCCTGACCTTCCTGCTGTAGTACCGACGCAGGCTCTGCTGGTAGATGCTGGACTGGCTGAGTGCCAACAGCCGGCCCTCTTCCAGCAGATCGACGCCGTCTTGACGTGCTTCCTCTGCTTCCTCCTCGGTGTACATGGTGAATCGTGGGGAGTCAAACTCTATGTCCGTTGGGATGACGGCTTCGGCACCGTAGACGAGGAAGAAAGGCGTGAAGCCGGTTGACTTGTTTGGGGTTGTGCGCAGACTCCAGAGGACGGCTGGCAGCTCGTCGAGCCAGCAGCCAGCCGAGTGCTCCAGAGGCTCGACCAGTCGAGGCTTGAGGGCGGACAAGATGAGGCCGTTCGCTCGTTCCACCTGGCCGTTTGACTGCGGATGGGCAATAGACACTAAGTCCAGTCGGATGCCCTGCGTCGCGCAGAAACGGGCCAAGGCACCTTTGGCAAAATTTGTGCCATTGTCGGTGATGATGCTGTGTGGTATGCCGTACCGAATTGTGATGTCGGAAATGAAAGTCATGGCAGTTGGACCATTCAGCTTCTTGATTGGCTTTGCTTCTATCCACTTGGTGAACTTGTCCACCACGACAAGGAAGTGAGTCAGGCCGCCTCGCGCCGTCTTAAATGGTCCCACCATGTCCAGGCCCCAAACTGCAAAGGGCCAGGCAATGGGGATGGTCTTGAGCGCACAAGCCGGCTGATGCGGCTTGGAGCGGAACTTCTGGCATCCCTTGCATTTTTGGACCAAGTCCTTGGCTTCTTCCAAAGCAGTCGGCCAGAAGAAACCGTGTCGGAAGGCTTTGGCGACGAGTGCCCTTAAAGCCGCATGGTGGCCGCACTCGCCTTGATGGATGTCTTTGAGAATTGCTTGGCCTTGCTCCGGCTCTACGCAGCGCTGGTAGACGCTAGTGACGCTGCGCCTAACCAGCTCTCTGTTGACTATGGTGTAGGCTGCTGCTCGGTGTTGTACTTGCCGAGCTAAGATCTCATCAGTCGGCAGCTCTTTGCTCACCAGGAATTTGAGGATGGGCTGGGCCCATGAGGGTGCTGCTATTTCTTTGACTGTCAGAACTATGACTTGGACGAGGGCGGTTGGGACGGGAGGCGGTGGGTTGGAGTCAGCAACTGCTTGCTGGATCAACGAAGTCCCCGGGCCGACTGGCGCAGTCCCCGGGCCGAGTCCTGAAGTCTCCGGGCTGGCCGCCGCAGTCCCGGAGCCGGGTTCTGAAGTCCCCGGGCCGACTTCGACTGCGGCGATCCTGGAGCCGTCTGTCAAGATTCTCGTGTAGTCTGCTGGAGCTCTTGAGTCGGATCCGACTTCTTCAGGAGGAGCCAGCACAAAAATGGAGTCTGATTCTGGTGAAGGCTTGACAGACGGCTTGAGGAGGCGTTGAAGGGCGACGTCGGATGGTATTGCTTGACGAGTGGAGCCGATTTGTGCCAGGGTGTCTGCTTGGTCGTTGTCGTTTCTTGGCACATGGAGGAACTCGCACCCCTCAAAATATCCACTAAGTTGCTGCACAAGGAAACGGTAGCTCGCCATGTTCGCATCTTTGGCGTCCCAGTCGCCAGACGACTGCTGGACCACCAAGTCGGAGTCGCCATAACACAGGATCTGCTGAATGCCAAGTTCATTGGCAAGCCGGAGTCCGTGAATGAGCGCCTCGTATTCGGCGACGTTGTTGGAGGCGGAAAAATGGATTTGCAGCGCATATTTGAGCTTATCACCTTTGGGAGAGGTGAGGACGACGCCGGCTCCCAAGCCGGTGCGCATCTTGGAGCCGTCCAAATGCATCCGCCAATGGGTGGAGTCGGGCGCTGGTGGTAGGTACTGGGTCTCAGCCCAGTCGACGAGGAAGTCGGTCAGTGCTTGCGACTTGATGGCGGTGCGAGGCTGGTAGTAGATGGTGTAGGGAGCTAGCTCTATGGCCCATTTGGCCACTCGACTAGAAGCATCTCGGCTTCCGATGATCTCGACTGGTGGGGTTGTGTAGACCACAGTGATTGGATGCTCTTGAAAGTAAGGTTTCAACTTCTTGACGGCAAAGTGCACGCCATAGCACATCTTCTGGTAGTGGGGGTAGTTCTGCTTGGAGGTCGACAGTACTTCGCTCAAGTAATACACCGGTCTTTGGACAGGTAGTGCCTTGCCTTCCTCCTTGCGTTCCACCACAATGACTGTGCTGACTACCCGGCTGGTGGCAGCGATGTATAGGAGCATGGGCTCCTTAGGAGTCGGAGCCGCTAGGACAGGTGGAGTAGTCAACATCTTCTTCAACTAGAGAAAAGCTTCGTCCGCCTTGTGGTTCCACTCGAAAAAAGTGGTCTTCTTCATAAGTTGGTATAAGGGGAGAGCCTTCTCGCCCAGCCGACTGATGAATTGGCTGATGGATGCCAAACAGCTGGTAAATTTTTGCATGTCCAGCAGTCGGCTGAGTACTTCCATCCTCTCAATGGCCTTGATCTTCACGGGGTTGCACTCTATGCCGCGTTGGGAGACCAGGAAGCCAAGGAGCTGGCCGGCTGGTACTCCGAAGATGCATTTCTCTAGGTTGAGCTTGATCTGAAACCCGCGCAAATTCTCAAAGGTCTCCTTGAGGTCTTCCAGTAGTGTCCCATGCTTTTTCGTCTTCACCACCACATCGTCCACGTAAACGTGGGCATTTCTGCCGAGTTGCTTGAGGAGGCACTTCTGCATGCAACGTTGAAAGGTCGCGCCGTCATTCCTCAAGCCGAACGTCATGGTCAAGTAGCAGAAGGCTCCAAACGGCGTGATGAAGGCGGTCTTCAGTCTGTCAGCCGGGTTCAGCTTGATCTGGTGATATCCTGAATAGGCATCTAAGAAACTCAACAGCTCGCATCCAGTTGTGGAGTCTATCACCTGATCAATCCTTGGCAAAGCGAACGGGTCCTTGGGGCATGCTTTGTTGAGGCTAGTGTAGTCAATACACATTCGCACTGCTTGTTCTTCTTCAGCACCAGGACCGGGTTGGCTAGCCACTCTGGAAAGAACACTTCCATAATGAAGCCGGCTCCTAGGAGTCGGGCTATCTCTTCTCCGACAACTCTTCTTTTCTCTTCTGACAGGGCCACCTGACTGGCTTGACATCAGATCGGACATGTAACTTGTGCTCGGCGAATTCCGTCGGTACACCTGGCATGTCCTTGGGGGACCATGCGAAGATGTCCCAATTCTCACGGAGGAAATCGACGAGCTCGCCTTCCTATTTGCTGTCGAGGTTCGCACCTACGACAGCGTACCTCTCTGGGTGCTCTGGGTCCAAGGGTATCTTCTTTGTCTCTTTGGCCGGCTTGAACGAGCCTTCAGCTTCCGACTCCTTGGGGTTGGGCGACATCTCCGGCTGCTTGCCTGCCATCGCCACAACCTGGTCAAGGAACCGCTTCTCAGCCGCAATCATGAGGGACTCGGCTAGCCGACTGCTCTCAGCCGCACAGGCGGACGACTTCCTGTAGTCGTCGGCTATGGTCAGGATCCCCTTGGAACTCAGCATCTTCATCTTGAGGTAGGCATAATGGGGGACCGCCATGAACTTGGCCCAGGCAGGTCGGCCAAGTAATGCATGGTAGGGGCTCTCAAGGTCCACCACTTCAAAACAAACTGACTCTCGGCGGAAGTGATCTTTGTCTTCGAAGAGGACATCTATCAGGATCTTGTCGATTGGTGAGCAGGAAAGGCCAGGAACTATGCCATGGAATATAGTCCGGCTGTTCTGAAGCTGTCTTTGCTTGATTCCTAACTTCTCCATGGTGTCCTTGTACAAGATGTTGATGCTGCTGCCGCCGTCTATCAGAACTCGGGAGAAACAAGCACCTCGTCTATCTGTGGCAAAGGTGGCATCCAAGACCAAGGCGTAGGAGCCCGGACTCGGCATCACCTCTGGGTGATCAGCCCTGCTCCAGCTGATAGGCTTCTCAGACCAATGCATAAACTCTGGTGCTTTTGACGCTACTGCGTTCACCTCTTTCCGCTGCAGCCGCCTGCTGCGTCGATCATCGGCCACACTGGTGAACACCCGTAGGCTCCGTGCTCTTCTGGGTACTCGTCTTGTACTGCACCGACTGGCCTGACAGCCGGTTGCTGGGGCGGAGGAGGAGGCGGCTGCCCAGCGGGCGAGGGAGGCAGGAGGTCGTCTCCCTTGGCGATCCTAGTGAGCCAGCGGCATTTCCGGGTGGTATGGTTGGACGGCTTCGCGCCCCTATGAAACTTGCAGGGACCATCCAGAGTATGCTTGTATGAGAAAGCCGGCAACCAGTTGGGCTTGTCGCCCTTCTGTCGCTTGGGCGGAGGCTGCCCTTCTGGCTGCTGGTCTTTGACTGTCGCCACCTGCCGGCTGGTGGAAGCCGGCTGCGGGGCCTTGCGCTTGTGGTTGCCCTACTGCTGTCGCCGACTGGCGTCTCCAGCCGGAGTTCTAGGAGCCTGAGGGGCCACTTTGCCAGTCGAACTAACTTGAATCTCTGCCTTCATGGAGGAGTCGGCCGTGGCATACTTGTCTGCTATGATCAGCAGTTCATCGAGGGTTTCTGGCTCGTCACAGAGGAGCTTGTGCTTGAGGAGGGTGCCTTCTCTGCACCCGGCGTGAGGTACTCGATTGCCTGCACCTGGTGCACGCCTTCACAGGAGTTCCGAGCTCGGCCCAACGCGTGAGGTAGTCGCGGGTTGACTCGTTGGGACCTTGCACGCACAAGGAAAGCTTGCGAGGCTTGGGAGGTCGCTTATACGTGCTGGTGAAGTTGCAGACGAAGCCATCAGTGAAGTCGACCCAGCTGTTGATGCTGCAGGGCTTCAGGGTGTTTAGCCATGTCCGGGTCGTGCCCTGGAGCATGAGCGGAACGTATTTCACGGCAACACGCTTGTTGCCGTTCGCGATGTTGACAGCAGTGGAGTAGTCAACTAGCTAGTCCTCCGGCTTCACGGAGCCGGTGTACTTGGGCGTATCTCTTGGGAGCGTCAACCCTTTGGGAAAGGGCTCGTCTCGGATGCGGGGCCCAAAACAAGGCGGACCCAACTCGTCTTCTTCTTCCAGCGCCAGGGATCGGTGGAGTCGGTCGATCCGGTGGCGGGCGTCGTTTTCTCCGACTCCCTCTCGGCGGCCAAGGCGGTCGCCGAGAGTCGAATGGTCAACAGGCGGTGGGGAGACTCGCCTTTCTTTGCGAGGAGGAGGAGGCAGACAGTCGTCCCGCCGTTCCACTGCTCTTGGGCGGCCGTCTTGGTCGCGCTCGATGGTGACGCGAGTCCGACTGCGGCTGGCAGCCAGCTCCTTGTCTTTTCTTCCCCGGACACCGCCAGTCGGCGTCCGAGACATCGCGCCACGGTCTCGGCGGGGAGGTAGGTCGTCATTTAGCCGATGTGGCGCCTCTATGTGGCAGACGGCCTCGTTCTGCGCGGCAGCCACATCGAGGAGCCGCTGGACTCGCTCCGTCATCAGGCGACGCTCTTCGCCCTCAAAGTTGTCCAGTTCGTCCGCCGCCGCCTGGGCGGCTCGGATGTTCTCCGCAGGTGTGGTGTATACGGGGCGATTTGCGCCGAACAGATTGGCGATGGCAACGCCGTGCTGCTGGACCGCGCCAAGGCGGCTAGGCCCAGTCGGAGCCGGCGAACCACCCACAGCGCGATCCATCTCACGCTGGTAGGCCTCTGACAGGCGTCTCATGCTGGCTAGCTTCTCCGCGCCTTCGACGAGCTGAAGGCGGCGCGCCTCCAGCGTCTCGGCGTCAGCGTCTTCGGGAATGGGCGCGGTTAGGTCTTGTAGCGCTGCGTCGAGTGGGTCATGAGCTCCTCCCCCGGGACGCTCGCCATGACCGATGACGAGCACCTCTGTGACAGTGCTTCCGTCGCTCTCTGCGCAAGGGAGCGGCTCGTCGTAGACCACCACGTTGGGTGCGACATATGCCAAAGGATGGCTTATCATGCTGGGAGCGAGTAGAACATCGCCGGTGCCCGGAAGCGGGATGAGGCGTCGACACGAACGCTGTTGTACTTTGCCCAGGTTCGGGGCTCTCCTAGGAGACAACACCCCTAGTCCTGCTCTGCGGGGTCTCCGCATGATCACGAAGCCAAAGTGAGTACAAGGTTACTCTCGAGCTGTATTCCGGAGGAAGGAGAAGGCAAGGCCAGCTCTCTCCTTCCTATGTGGTCTGGTCTAGTGTTAATGGATTCGAACCCTTTGCACGGGTGCCCTGGGGGGTTTATATAGCCCTACCCCCCAGGGGTACAATGGTAATCCGGCAGGGCGCAGGGCCCAGCCGTCAGTCTCTTTCGCCGCCGTCTTCTCCGCCGACTGCTGGGGCCCGCCGACTGGTCCGATACGGGGCCGACAGGCCGTGTCTGCCGCGGGCGGGTCTTGCCGGCTGCTGATTACTGTAGCCGTGCTTCTAATGATGCGGGCTTGATCATGGGGTCGTTGCAACAGCTCCGCCGCATGGCGGGCGATCACTGTTGCCACTCCCCATATCGTTTGGTTAATGGCGCGTGGGGCCCGTGGGAGGGGCAGGCCGACTCCCGGAGGCCGAATCCCAATGGGTCCGACTGGCGGCACTCTCGCCGTCTTCTGGACTCCCGCTGACCTGTGGGACCCGTCGTCCCTGGGTCGTACAGACAAGCCGTCATGGGTGCATGACTATGCACACTGGTGCTGGTGTCAGGGCCGGCATGGTAATAGTGTCGCGCCGGACGGAGGTCTCCACGGGTACGGCGCACTGTGGCCATGCCTGCCCTTGGAAAGGGGAGGGAGTGGGCTTCACTATAGCCACTCCCCGTCTCGTCACTCTTGATGAGGGTACGGGTACTCGTTGGTGCCGCAGGCCGACTCCATGTGGTCGGCTTCTCTAGAAACCGCCAGGCCGGAGTCGGCCGGTCTTGATCTCGCCTCTAGGACTCGGCCACGAGCGGGCAGTCGGCTGCCTTGCAGCCGGCTTCCAGAAGGCGGCTCTTTGTCTTGGGGTCTTGAGGGGCGCGGCCTGCCCCGATGCCTTGAAAGGTTCTGGGCATCGGGTTAGCCTACCCGTGGCCCATTACTCTGACAAATAGGAATGATAACGATTGCCTCTTACTTAAGTCACTCATCACCCAAAACCAAAATAGCAAGTTGTTCGAATCGGAGAGTAATATTATTTCTGACGGCATGGATGATGCACAAATAGACTTGGCGCTTGCTAAAAATAAAGTAGACGTACTTGAAGCACACAATTACGTCCATGGCCAACCATTTCTTGTTGGCAAATACTTTGGTGAGGGAAGTTTCAGTTGTCGCGAGTTACATAGATATTGCATGGATCTAATGTTAGAAGGTCATCATGTTCTGCTAGTCTACTACAACAGATATCATTTCTGACACGATCTTGGTTCCATCAGTGTGGATTTCAAAGACTTACATCTCTTCTTCAACTTCAACGTGCTTGATGCCACTCTTGTTAGATGCCTGATTTTGTAAGTACTTAACAAACTCTGATCAACTTCTCCATACAAGGTTGTAAATGATAAACAACTAACTGCATTTTATTCCTCTTAGAGGATTGACCACCTAGAGAAGAAAAAGGGAGAGTGCGTATTTCATAGATCCTGCATTAGCAAATGGCACAACATTACATGGTAAGGATGAACGGGAGTGGGCCATTAACACGGTCGCCCGTATCTTCGAAACCACGTCCCATGTAAAATCATTTCTCTGGCCATATAATGAACAATAAGTCAAATAAACAACCATATATACACTGATTGTCTTTCAGATTTCGACATAATTCATGACTTCATGGTTTTCTTAACATGTAGCAATCATTGTATCTTGGTATTCATTATTCTAAACAAGAACATAGTTTACTACATGGATTCTCTCAGAGAGTCAATAAAGGCTCAAGATCTGACGCATCTTCAGCAATTCATGGATAGGTATTGAATTCTATGATGTTGAAATTAATTTCCATTCATATCTGGTTCAAGAATTGATGTCATGAAAATGCATCTTCATTTGCAGTTTGTTCGCATTGTGGAAAACTAAACCAGAGAACATGTTCAAGAGGGAACTACCTCTGCAGCACGAGATCGTTTCTCTTGTAACACACTGAAATATGTTATTTTCAGAAAATGTACCCAATAGTCTGCAAATACTTTTTCTTACACTAGTCAAATGTTCAAGCTTCTAAATAAACCTCTTTCTATTTCTGTCTAAAGAAAAAAATACATCTACCGGTTAGGTTGTTCCTAATAGGGCAAATACATGGCCAATTCTGTACAAAAAAATTCAGTGTCCTCAGCAACAAGTAGGGACCAACCTTTGTGGATACTATGTGTGTAGACACATGATCTCCATCTGCAAATATGTTGATAGTTCTGAAGATGCTCGTGAATTAGTACTAGTAAATCTATCTTAATTAATATCTTCTACTCCACTCATATGGCACATTCTGATCTTAAAAATACTACAGCTCATCTCATAATCGAGGACCCTTGACCGGTCCTTGCTGGTGAAATGTTGATGGTTCGGAGATTTATTAGCAACTTCTTCCTGAATCACTACATCAATCCCACAGGTGATAATGAAGATCTCAGCATGCCTTTTCCTGAAACATTGAGTAAGAGTTGGCCACTAAACATATACGCATGGATCCATTATTTACCATGTAATGAGGTCTTCGTATTTTGTACACTATGATTAATTATGTAATGCATATATATGTCGACAAATCATTGGAATTTAGCTACCCTTTGTTCAATTGCAATTGTTGTGAAATCTGATGAATGTCCTTCCTGTGGACACTATTTCTTCAATTGCATATTGTGGCGAATTTTATTTTTGCATGTCGATTCAAACGGGGTATTTTTGCTTTAACCTGGCAATTGCTGCGCACACGGTTCAACTAAATGAGTGTGTGCGATCCACATCAGAAAGCATACGTCAATTGTAGCGGAACCGTCGGTGATACACAGTAGATCGCAGCTGATTTGCAGCACTACTACATGTGCGTAGGGGCTCCAGAACCGTTTGTGGTACCACATTTTCGCACATGAGAGCTTAGAGTAAACCATGCCCAATGTAAAATACAATCCCACTCGCAATTTTTTCAGGAAATGTGTGGGATCCCAAATGGAAAGCACACGTCACTCATACCACAATCATCGGTGATACACCAAAAATCACAAACGATCTGCATCACTTGTATGTGTGCGAAGGGGCTCTTGAACCATTTGTGACAACACATTATTGCACACAGTAATTGTTCGCCAAACATGTGCGATAGTGTCATGCGTGGCAGATGAGTTCCGCAGAAAAGTCGTGTGCAATGGGGCACATATTGCACACAGTTCATAAGTTGGCCCATGTGCCTTAGATACTGTTTCCCAAACGGTTCAATATGAAACACCGTTTGGTTTCACTGCGTCATTAGAAACGTTTGATCACCAATCCCACACATGTGCCAGAATGTGGTGTGTGCGATGTCTTGCTGCGTCGCATATGATTACATTTGGCAACGCGTCTGCATCATGGCTCCCTATCCCCGATGGTTTTTGGGTCATGTGGGAAGGACCCCCCCCCTATCGTGCACACTCACTAAGAGGTTAAAAACTGTTTGTATAGCAGCTCGATGTACCAAGCCAAAGACACATGCTCTTTCTCAGTCGAAGCTCTACTAGAAGTTTACCTGGTTTGAAGATGGTTCTTTGAAGCTAGAGTGTTTTTCTCCACCGAGGCAGAATGGGCGCCATCAACCACCGAAGCAGATAGCTTAGAACCCCCTGCCCTCATTTTGGGTCTATGACTCTATTTATCTTTTACTTTGCTAAGATCATACACTCTTCTCTGAGCTTCCAGCAGTGCCATCTCTCTAGTAGCAAGCTCCTCTTCTTTGCACTTCAGATCTGCCCTGCGCATCTCATCAATCCTCCATTCTTCACTCCTTCTCCTTTCTTCGATTATTCTTCTTTCATCTACTATTCTATGGACCTCTGCAACTCTCTCCTCTTCTCTCCGCCTGTCTTCAAACCTAGGGCAAAAACCTCCATCCCATCTTCTTTCCTCTTCCCTTCAGCCAAACTCATCCGATCTACCTCTACCCCTTCCCGCAAACTGGCCATGGCCCATAGCATGGGGTGGGGATCGTTGCTCATAGTTCCTGCACTCCATGGGGGGATCGGCCACCACCTACGCGTATGATCTAGCTTGTCTCGGGTGGTTTGTAGATGCAAAGGAGGGCGGAAGGAAGGAAGGAGAGGAGAGGAGGACAAGACGGCCGTTGGTGTGAAAACCACCCCACAACCCTAGCCCTACTTATCCCTCCATACCACCACTTGAGAGTCGGCCCAGTCCCATATCTTTTCGAGCCCAATACTACCTTCTCAAAAATTTCACTGCTTTTCCCCATTGCCTCCTCATTCATGCCACATACCCTTTCAGATTTATCCAGCCATGCTTTCATTTTTCTCTCTCCCTGTTGTGTCCTTCCATTCATCATCTTACCATGATTCTTCTCTTCCTCGGTAACTTCCCTTGGTGGCATAAATTTTTCGGCTCCTTTCCCTAGAAATAACACCACACATTTTGTCATGTCATTTAACCTCATGTTTTGGACACACAAGCGAGCACATCCCCCTTTGTGGAACTCTAGATATACATTTTTTCTGAGCTAGTTGGGATTCCAACTTCTACCGCACAACCACAATATGACAGGGGAAGAATATTGTTTTTCCACTCATAATTTGTTCATCTTTTCTCAATCTCCTCTGATCCACCATGATACCCCTTTCATCAACCAATTGCAATAGATTTAAATTCTTGTCTAGACACAGCCACCATCCTGATCCAAAATCATCATCTCGCTAGAGAACCATAAAGTAGCATAATGTATTCTCCATTTGCTCACATTCAGATATCATGATCCATAGACTATTCCTGATCATTCCCTTTTGTTGACGCATCATGCAACAAGTGATCTTGTTTGTTGCTGAGGTTTTTTCCACCTGTCATCTGATTATCCCCGCCATTCTTGGTCCCTAACCCATCTTTTGCAACTACCTGCCCACCATTCTTATTGTGAGTTTCATCATCAGACAAAATCAGCTACATACTAGAGTGTTCATCACT
The DNA here is from genome assembly GCF_018294505.1 of Triticum aestivum. Lineage (NCBI taxonomy): Eukaryota > Viridiplantae > Streptophyta > Magnoliopsida > Poales > Poaceae > Triticum > Triticum aestivum. The sequence continues at coordinate 123,468,205 of NC_057804.1, forward strand.
AGACTGCGAGTTCGCTCATGAAAACAAGGGGAAGGAGCTCACAATTATAGTGGAGGAAATTTCAGATTTCCACGGCCCCCTGGATCTTAAAGAAAAGGATGACAATTTGTGATTCTTTTTCTCCCTAGGGACTTTCTGAATATGCACATGTTGTGGTTTCTTCTATTGATGATGCAATGCATTACATGTTTATTAGTCTGATCCAACACATAAAAATCCTCCCCATCTTGATGCAAAAAAAGGGAGATCACTACATGGGCTATGTCTGAATCTATCATTCTTATCACCTTTATCAATTTGGGAGTGCAAAGGACTCACCATCTCATCGTTAACATGCATATCAGATAAATTTGTTGACCCCTCAATCATATCAAATAAGCCATTTCTCAATATAGGATTGCAAATAGTAGGAAGAATATCGGAGTGATTTTTGTTTACCTTATGCATCTGTCAGAGATCATCCTCCATCAATTCTGTAGATGGTTTATCCCTTCTCCCTCCTCTCTTCCATGGCAGAAATCGAGCCATTTCTCCCGTTGTTCCGTATTGGTTGACTTGGCTTCCTTTGCTGCCCAGATTAACACCTCCTGAAAGGATGGAGCTCTCATAGCCTACATCTTCTTCCCCTCCTCCTGATTCATTCTGCCCAACACATCGTATGTCAGTTCCCTCATATTCTTGTATTTGAACTCCAGCGCCAATTCCTTGTAGAATTAGATTGTCTTGAGCCGCTTTGCCAATGGCATCTCGTCCTGATGGATCTCCCACTTTATACCACTCCTGATTCTAGCAAGCCTTTGATCCAGGGTGAGGTCGTCTGGAACTGTGGATCCCCCCCAAATCCTCCATTGGATCCACATCTAGTTGTTCCTCCGCCCGAACCTCCTTTAGATACCCCGGGATGTTGAGGCAAGACACCGCCCTCTCTCGTGGTGCCTCCTTCATGGCGTCCATCCCTGCCATTGAGAAGCACAGGGGAGCGGGATGACCTGACCACGTCGGCGTAGGTGAATGACCGAATCTCAACACCCAAAACCCTATGTGAGGCACTGGTGGGGTGAGGTGCGGGGATCTCTGCGGCTACGTTTGCATTGATGATGGAGGCTTCGATGCAATAGTGTTTAAGGGGAGTGGTGCGGCGGCGTGGTCAACCGAAAGCTACGATGCGGTGGCGCGGTTGTCGGGCTCAGGCGGCGCGGGGCGTGGGATCATGGGCGCGCTGTATCTTCCTTTCAGTTACTAATCTAAGTCCACTTTTCATTATTGTCTCCACGATCTAATGCATGCATTAGTCAGGCTTGTCATAATGAGAGTATCATAGCTAGTATCATGCATGCCAACTAGGTAATTTAGATGTGGTGGCATAGAATTAAATGAAGAAAGAGAGGGTTGAGTATCATATCGTGATACTGTATCATAATAAATGCTATACTACTATGTGTCATGCATGTCAATAAATAAATTCATATATGGGAAGCAGATTTGTAGCACCCAGGTGCTACACACCCCTATATGAGCTTTAAATTCAAAAAATACTGAGAAATTTGAAGAAAAAAACTGGGATTTTGGCATATCAAACCTGGGTTCCCGATCTACTCCTGTGTGAAATTTCATGAAAAAATACTAGGAAATGTATTCGTGGCAAAAAATACAAAAATTCCCTACGTATAGAAAAACTGTTTGGATGGATTTTTGTTTGCACAAAATTTCCTTCGCCAATGATACGTTTCCTGGAATTTTTTCATGAAATTTCACATGGGAGTATATTGAGAACCCAGGTTTGATATCCCCAAATTTCAGATTTTTTTGAATTTTTTGTTTTTTTACATTTAGTACTCGTATAGGGGTGTGGAGCACCCAGGAGCTCCCATATATTTTCTGTCATATATGATACTACTATTTGATACTATGTATAAGGGAAGTGGTATCATACACTAGTATCATAAGCATGATACTAAGTGATGATACTACCCATTACAAGCAATCTCAACGCCTCACCCACTTCTGCATGTCTTTTGGTTGTACCCTTAGCACTCCAATCTGCTTGGTTATTGAGGAGAATCCATTCGTCTTCCCCATCCTCATTTTCTATCAGACAGTTGTTTAGATTTTTTTAATCTCCCAATAGTGCATCCTCCATCAGTGTCGTCCCCGGAATGCATGTCGTCTTCAACCTCTATGTCATTGTTTTTGTTACCCTTCTTTCAACTTTCAATGTTCTGTGCTATTAGCTTTCTACGCCACTCCTTCTCCTCGATCTTAATCGTGGATTCCATAAAATGGCGTGCACATAACATCACATGTCCTTTGGTCGAGCCCCTGCATGTCCCATCTGCGGCATAGCACCACGTAGTTCTCCAAGTTGAATGCGCCCATCATCTCCTACACCTTCTGGGCGCATTCCCTAGTGGCATCCACCCTGGATGCGTTTGGTTGCTTGCATTAGGCTAAGACATGCCCGGGCGGGCAGTTTTTGGCATGTTTGGTTGCCTGGCCCGCATCAAAATATTGGACCGCACAAACCTTAAAGCAGTGCTCAATCGGGCCCGCTAGGAGCGGCCAAATATGTCGTTTCCAGCGAGCCGGGCTCGAGCGATGCAGGGGAGAACGCAGCACTGCGCAGCTGCGGGCAGGGAGATGGCGGGAGCGATGGTGCATCTCCGAAAACAGTGCAGGACAAATTCGAGTCATCGCCCGCCGATTCTGTCACCCTATATATCCAGGGTGACCGCCGCAGCAAAACTCCCGCCGCCATTTTCCTCCTCTCGAGCTTTCCCTCCAGCGCAGATCCACTTCGACAATGAGCTAATCGACACAACTACTCCGGCGACCAGTTGACTGCGGCAGTGGATCGACTCCTCTTCTCCGACGTGCTAGGCACCTCCTCCGTGGCTCTTCCAAGTGCAATCACCACCTCCTCTCTATTAGTTCTACCTAGATATGTTGATCTGGTAGGGTTAGATCTTCTGGTCTGTTTGACTGTGATGTTGTAGCTAGTTGTGATGGATTTGAAGCATGCTAGGGGTTGTTTCCATGTCCCCAAGCATTGGTAGCTAGTGGTCATGGATGGGTTGGTAGTATGCTTAGATGTGTTGTATGCTAGTGTGCACGTGTTGAACAATATCATCCATGTATTCATGATTAGTGTTATGTTATGTTGTGTTGAGCTATGGTATGCTTTGATGGATTTGGTAGTGCTATCTTCAACTAGATCATCCCTGTGTGTGTGTTACTGCTAGTGCGATCTTTCCATGTTGTACTGATAGTTCCTACTGTCCATATGTAGTGTCTTGTGGTGTTGATGATGCTTATGTTTGTAGCACATGACCACGCAAGAGTTTAGTTAGGCCCTCGTGCTGTCCAAGAGCCAGTTCCCGCCATTGTATGTCGAGGACTCCCAGCCTCCCATCAACTAGATGCATCCTGATTCAGACATTTTCGAGGTGCCACCTAAGGTTCCTCCATTTGTGTTGGCTCAGCCCAATGTTGTCGCTCATGCTGCTGCTCAAAAGGTAGTCACAAAAGAGAAGAAGGATGGCAGGGGAACAACATGAAATGACAGTCGTTCCTCTCCACATTTGTGCTTAACAACATGTGTGAGATCATAGTTAGTGGGGTGAGTACTAACAAGGGGTTCAAGGAGGTGCACTTAAACCTTGATGCAGGGCAGGTGTTTGGCTTCTATGGGCAGGAGGTCACCTCAACCAAGGTGTACAACCACCTAAGGAAGTGGAGAGCGAGGTGGATCACCATGTTGAAGCTCAGAGACCTCAGCGGTGCTTCATGGGATGAGAACACCTGCTCGATCCTATTGGAGACAGAGCACTACCAAGGCCACATCGCAGTTAGCTCACAGATCATGCCATTCTAACTAACCAACAATTTAAGCCTATGAACCATTGCCATACTAACTAACCTCTCTTCCCTGTTTCTTCTTAGGCTCACCCCAAGTATGCAGAGTTCCTCAACACACCTATCCAGAACTACCACCAGATGCAGCAGGTCTTCTCCTTCAGGCTGGCAACCGACAAGCATGCCATGGACTCTGGTCAGCCGCTGGGCTCGCCGATGCCCGAGTATCCAGACACCCAAGAGTCAGACACACCATCAACGTTGATGCTCCTGAGAAGGATGGTGAGCATGTTCCTGTGCTTGAGAGGAAGAGGAAGCGGGCAGGCTTCATGGAGGAGGAGCTGAGCATCTTCAGCAGCATGACTCAGGCAGTGAAGGAGGTCGCCACCGCCATCAGGGAGAGCAAGGCTGTGGATGTCCACCCTAAGCTCTACGACGCCGTCATGGAGCAGATTGGCTTTAGCCCACAGGCTCTCATGGTGGCTCTTAGCCACCTGCTGGACAACAAAACCTAGGGTGTTGGGTTTGTTGCCATGCGAGCCGCCCACAAGGTGCTCTAGCTAAGGACCTGTGTCGGCGTTCTGGGAATGGGGGTCCCCAGACTTGCCTGCCTGCGGACCACGGTGTGGCTCTGCGAGCGAGCCCATACGGCCTATCTTCACCAACAAGTACTCAAGACCCTCGCGAGGGGCCAAGCCTCGCGAGGCAGACGACACAAGACCTCCTCGAGAGCATCCTCACCAAGTTGGCTCGCGAGGGGCGGAGAGATAAGGCAAGGCAAACCTCGCGAGGTTCTCGTGATGTGAGCCATGACGATCAAGATTAGGTGGGCGCCAGCGCGCACAATGTCCTTGTTTCCTCTTTGGTGCTAAGGAAGCAAGCGTGGGTGCGGGATACCGAGGCATCAAGAAAAGGTTTCCATATCAGTGCAACGAGACCAAGACCAGTAGGACGGCAAGACGGAGGTCACCATGGAGCCCAAGGCAGCGCACCACCAGAGCCTTTTGCAGGCGGAGACTGCTTTTGTCAGGATAAGTTGTACTAGTTGTCCCCTTTCAAATTGGCCATTGTTGGCTCCCTTCCTGCTCAATATTTGGGGAGAGGACCAGGGCCGATATAAATAGGACTAGCCACCACAGTAGGAGGCAACTGGTCTTGGACGGATTCGGAGGCATCTGATCTTTAGCCAATCCTTAGCCACACACTGAGCACAAGAACACCTGAACCTCAGGAGGCTGTTCTTCCCCTTGTAACTGTCAATCCATAGCCCAAGAGGCAATCCACCACCACCACACTGGAGTAGGGTATTACACCGCAACGGTGGCCCGAACCAGTATAAATCTTGTGTCCCTTGTGTTGCGAGTTCGTCGAGTTAGCCCTTGAGATCATAGCGAAGCTAGGACGTGGATCAGTAGGGGGGAATCTTCATGCGCACCCCAGTGTTCGAACCTTGAAGGTTTTGCCAGAACCTGTGATCCGACATTTGGCGTGGTAGGTAGGGGTGCGCCAGAGCTCTTCTTTCACCAGCCGATCCGCCCTAATAGTGGCTCGAGAGCTGCTGCGATGCCGGTTAATGGAGAGCGGTCGGGATGCTTTGCTCGAGCGCATCGCCGAGCTCTTGGACGCCGCGGCTTCAGGAGCGCCAACCTTCTGTACTCCTCTCACACCACGGGCTGTGGCCGGGTCGCATGGCGGACCATGCCGCGCCTGCGTGCCCGCAGGCGCACCGCCAGGTTTCATCGACACCGGCGCAACCAACGGAGTTGTATGCCCACTCGCGCCCGCGCCACCTCTGCTGGGCGCTGGCACAAGCACCGCCACCTACGGTCCGGACGGGATGCAACCCTACCATCCTCGTGGCGGCACGCTAGGACGGGCAACATGGAGTGTGGGGCACTATGGCGAGGTCTTCGAGGCGGCGGCCCCGGAGGCCTATTTGCCCCGCATGGTGGACCAGGAGTACATGCTGGAAGACGACCCCGGCTCGTTCCTCGAGCTGGGCTGGGAGGAGGAGGCGCTAGAAGCCGGCACCTTTCGGGAGCCATCCGGAAGCCTCACCAACCGCACCGGCGACAACGACTACAAGGTACCACTAATTCCTTAGGAACAGGCTTACGCTAACCATGGTGGACAGGAGGATCAGGTCACCACAACGGTTGGCGGCCCCAGCTTGATGACCTCCCTTCTGTCAGGGGGAGCGCACTGGGGGTTGCAGGAGAGGGGTCGGGAGCCGCACCCCTCCCCGCGCCGCATCGAGCAAGGCGTCCACCGGAGGTAGGCCCTCTGTCGGGGAGGTGCTGGAAAGCCTACCGCCAGGAGAGGACCCGTGGTCGCCGAGGGCGCCGCTGGCATCCCCTTTGCCCCTTCGTGTCGTCCAGGTTTCCGGTCGCCTCCAATGGTGGTTGAGGGTGGCGCAAGGCGGGTCCCTCATTTGGCGATATGAAGTAAGGCTCACGCCTGTGAAGATCGCCGCTCGTGACACTCTGATGTAATAACGAGTGGGGTTGTACACGCCCCGGAGCCTTAGGAGTGCCGCCCTCGGGCCTCGGGGGCTCCCTCCCACGTCCTAGTGGCAGCACTTAGCTCTGCGCTGGTGAGAAGACTCGAAGACAAGAAGACTAGACTAGGTGCCGGACGCGGCCATTTGCTTTGGATCCCTTTTCTGTAGCCTTGCCTTCTGGATTTGGATTTAAGTTGAAGTTGAATTTTCATTGATGCGCGTGGGGGGTGCCTTTTCTCGTTCGAGCGATCTCTTGTTATCTGGTTCTTGCCTTATTCCGAAGCTCGCGCTCACTGCCTCCCCCTTGCGGGCCCCTCGCGAGCGGGGCTGGGCGCAGCATACGCACCGTGCGTGGTGATATCATGATCGGCACCTGATTCTCACGAGGCCCTCTCGGGTGAATCAGCAGACCCTTCAGGAGCTCCTCGGGAGATCGCGACCTCACGATCCAGTTCAAGGCTTGCCTCGGCTAAGGTAAACTGCAACAGCAAACTTGCCACCAGACTCATGGATTCACAAAGGCGCACACTCACCTTGGCATAGAAGAATACAAACTACGATTTTTTTACATGAGGGGCTCCCCCTATCAAAATGCTCTTACAATCATTAGGGGCCACGCCCAAGTTTTTGCATACAGGGTAAAACAGCAGGGGAACATGGGATCAGCCGGATATGTCGCTCGCCGCGTCCCCCAGGTCATCTTCAGTCGCACCGCTGGCGTCGTTGTCGCCGTCACTGGCGTCGCCTCCACCTTCGCCGGCCCCTACATCGCCGTCATCAACCACGCCACCTTCGTCTGCCGCGACTACCACCGCGTCGTCCTCAGAAGCGAAGGCCCTGACCAGCACATCCACGTTGTCCTCCACCCACTGTGCCAGGTCGCCCCGGATGGCCGCAGGTACGGGGGCAATGGCGGCGTCGAAGTCGAAGTCGGGGTAGGTGTTCTGAAGATGGCTGAAGACGCGGGAGAACGTGCGCCCGAGCTGGCAAGCTCTATTGGATCGAGCTTCCAGGCGTGTCACCACGCTGGAGAAGAAGCGAAGGTGACTGGCATAGTCATTCGAGTGGGGATGCAGAGCGTTCTTGTCGCAGCCATGGCTAGCGCCGTGTTGGCCCTGACCCTGAGGTCCTGAAGCATGGGGGCGTGCTCACGCTCCAGCGTCTGCCGCTGAAGCACTTCCTCCCTGCTCTGCCCTGCAACGGACTCGGCGTTAGCAACCCGCTTCTGAAGGGAGAGCAGCTCGGCGCGGGCGGAGGCCAATTCCGCCTGCGCCGTGACCAGGGCGGCTGCCATGGCCTCCTCGCGCCTCTCCACCCCAGCTAGCCTAGGCCTAAGGACAGCAGCCCTACCCGTTGCCTCCGTCTTTGCAAGCCTCAAGTTCAGGTCATGCCTATCCTCAAGACCCGCGCGAACCTCGGCCACCCGGTGATCGACCTCCTCCTGGGCCTTCGCCTCGCAAGCACCGACGGCATCTTTCGCCTGGGCAACTTGATGCTCCCTCGTTTCCGGTCGCTCAAGCTTGAGGCTACGCTCCACGGCTTCCAGTGCCAACGCCTCCTCGCGCCTCTGAATCTCTTCCTCTTTGGTGGGTGTCCCCCTCAGCGATGCAAGGGCGTCTTTGCGCGCCTCCACCTGCTGCTCCAGGGACGCACTCCAAGCCTGGAGCTCCCACATGCGCTTCTCCGCAGCCTCGCAGCGGCAGTCAGACTCGCGACGGCAGTCAGCCTCGCGAGCATCCTCCAAAGCTCGGGAGCAAGCCTCGCGAGAGACCTCAAGAGACGACTCGGCCTTCGCGTTGTCAAGATCGCGCTGATGGCGGCTAAGGTTGATAGCCACCTTCAGCTTACGCCGTTCTTCCGCCAGCCGAAGACCCTCAGCCTTGAGGCGCGCGTCGACGTCCGCGAGTTCACCACCAAGCCGGTTCATCGCACCCATCGCATCCTGGAAGAGCTTGTGGCGAACGACGCTCCGTTCGTGCTCAAGCTCAAGCGCAAGGCCCATCTTGTCTTCCACCATGGGGGCTGCGGGCGAGACCTGAAGCTGTCAGTGGGAACGACACCTATGGGATCACAAGAATCCCTACTACAGTTGCGGGGCGTGGGGTCGTGAGAAGGGCGGATCAAACAGATAGCACACGGTTCGTTTATCCAGGTTCGGGCCGCGAGGATGCGTAAAACCCTACTCCTGCTTTGGTGGATTATATATCTGTGTTCTTGAGCTAGCTATGGGGCGTGAGGAGCTCCAAAAAGCCGAATCCTCCTCCTAGTCGCCTCAGGCCTCCTTTTATAGAAAAGGGATTGCCACAGTGGCACACAGGAGGTGGAAAGGGTACAGTGATGCGAGGTTATCCCTCGCATTACATGACAAGGCGCATTTAATGCGTCTTGCTTAGGTGTCCTTGCTTTATCGGGGACGGGGGAGAGCCCTGTCTCGTCCGTCGCCGCTCCCTCTCGTGTCGACACGCGCCCTGGCCAGCGGTGCCCGCGGTGCCATGTAGGCAGGCAGGTAGCTGAGGTGGCGCAGTGGTGGGTCTCCACGAAGATCCGCATGCCGCCACGCAGGTGCCTACCCAGCTGGTTGGGTCGGCAGCTGCATGCGAACGGCGGTGGAGGTTTGATTGGCATGGGCCTGATGGTGGCCCTACGGGTGTACTTGGCAAGGGTCTTGCCGGGGCCCCGGCAAGGGTCTTGCCGCGGCGCCTGTTGTCATCCCCGGCAAGGCTCTTGCCGGGGGCCTTGTGGTCCTCCTCCATGGCGCCTGCTGTCATCTTCTAAAGTGTGTAAGTTATCTTGAATGTCTTCAAAAAGATCTGCATGCCACCACGGGGATGTCTCCCAAATCCTTGCCCCATGGGGGCAGTGGACTCAAGGGTGACTCGCTCCGAGGTGTGGGGCGAGCTGCCACGGCAAGGGTCTTGCGGGTTTGCTAAAACCGCCTCCCGGCAAGGATCTTGCCAGGGGAGTCCGCTTCCTCTCCTTTGCTCTTTGTGGTCTTGGTCTTGGCGTCGTTCTGCTTCTCTCGAGCTTCGGTCTTACCTTGGCTCACCTCCCTTGCCTTGCTCAGTGTGGTGGTGCCCGTGGCTCAGACTGCTCGTGCACAGTTATAGGGGTACAAAAAGTGTACCCCACTTTTTGTACACCGACAAAAGTGGTGCGCCCTCACTCAGCAGGGGGCTGGCGCTGCCCCAGGCGCCAGCCAGGCCTCGAGGGGCCCAAACTAATCGGGGCCTGCTGCTTGAAGAGGAGCTGAAAACCGAAGCCAACCAGCCACCGTCCATGACCAGAGGAGGGGTCCTGGGCATGCCCGCCAAGATGCAGCGGCTTTGGCGGAAGGGACCCTGAAGGACCATCGTCAGGAAGGAAAGCAACACTCAAGAAACCACAAAGATGCACTACTTACTCGTCGACGGCGATGTACTTCCTTTGCTTCAACGGCCCGAAAATACCACTACTGCCGCTTGGGGATCCCTTCCTCTTGCGGAGCTCCTCGAAGTCCACACAAAGCCGACCGAAGCACTGGACGTGGTGGCCGGCACGGGGCGCAACCGGAGAAGCACTCGAAGGGACAGTGAGGGAGTCCCGGATTAGGGGGTGTCCGGATAGCCGGACTATATGTTCAGCCGGACTCCTGGACTATGAAGATACAAGATTGAAGACTTCGTCCCATGTCCGGAAGGGACTTTCCTTGGAGTGGAAGGCAAGCTTGGCGATATAGATATGTAGATCTTCTACCATTGTAACTGACTCTGTGTAACCCTAGCCCTCTCCGATGTCTATATAAACCGGAGGGTTTTTGTCCATAGGACGAACAACAATCATACCATAGGCTAGCTTCTAAGGTTTAGCCTCTTTGATCTCGTGGTCGATCTACTCTTGTACTACCCATATCATCAATATTACTCAAGCAGGAGTAGGGTTTTACCTCCATCAAGAGGGCCCGAACCTGGGTAAAAACATCGTGTCCCTTGTCTCCTGTTACCATCCGCCTAGACGCACAATTCGGGACCCCCTACCCGAGATCCGCCGGTTTTGACACCGACATTGGTGCTTTCGTTGAGAGTTCCTCTGTGTCGTCACTTTTAGGCCCGATGGCTCCTACGATCATCAACAGCGATGCAGTCCAGGGTGAGACTTTTCTCCCGGACAGATCTTCGTATTCGGCGGCTTTGCACTGCGGGCCAACTCGCTTGGCCATCTGGAGCAGATTGAAAGCTACGCCCCTGGCCATCAGGTCAGATTTGGAAGTTTGAACTATACGGCGGATATCCGCGGAGACTTGATCTTCGACGGATTCGGGCCACAACCGGGCGCGTCGCACTGTCATGATGGGCATGATCTAGCTCTACTGCTGAACAGTGCCCTGGAGGCCGCACCCACTTCAGCTTCGACCCTTAGTTCGGAGCCAACTGCGCCGATCGAGGATGGGTGGATGGACGCCGCCTCGGGGGCTGCAATTTCTACGGCGATCGAACCGAACACCAGCCCTGTCCCCTGCGAAGCCCGTGACTCCAAGGCGCTGGACTCCACTCCGGACTCCAAGCCCCCTGCGCCCCTGCCGATCGAATCCGATTGGGCACCGATTATGGAATTCACCGCCGCGGACATCTTTCAGCACTCGCCCTTCGGCGATATTCTAAAATCACTAAAGTCTCTATCTTTATTAGGAGAGCCCTGGCCGGACTACGGTCAGCAAGGTTGGGATACGGACGATGAAGAAATTCAAAACCCACCCACCACTCACTTTGTAGCCACTGTCGATGATTTAACCAACATGCTCGACTTCGACTCCGAAGACATCGATGGTATGGACGCCGATGCAGGAGACGATCAGGAACCCGCGCCTATAGGGCACTGGAAGGCCACCTCGTCATATGACATATACATGGTGGACACCCCAAAAGAAGGCGATGGCGATGGAACAGCGGAGGATGACCCCTCCAAGAAACAGCCTAAGCGTCGGCGTCAGCGGCGCCGCTCTAAATCCCGCCAAAGCAAAAACGGTGATTCCGGCACAGGAGATAATAACACTCCGGATAGTGCCGAAGAAAACCCCCTCCAGCAAGATTCAGCACAGGAGGATGGAGAAGACAGCCCTCATGAGAGAGCGGCAGATAGAGAGGTCGAGGACGATAATTACATGCCTCCCTCCGAAGACGAGGCAAGCCTTGACGACGATGAATTGGTCATGCCTGAGGATCCCGTCGAACAAGAGCGTTTCAAATGCAGGCTTATGGCCACGGCGAGAAGCCTCAAGAAAAAACAGCAACAGCTTGGAACTGATCAAGATTTGCTAGCCGACAGATGACTAAAGTCCTTGCGGACGAAGAGTATGAACTCGAACACCCCTCCAAGAGCTACCCAAAGCGCAGGCTGGTACCCCGATTAGAGGAGGAAGCACCTAAACCTACATCACCAGCGCATGATGCGGCCGACCGGCCACCTCGTGGCCGCGACAGAGAGGCATTTCGGCCCTCCACCCAAGCCGCACCCTGGCGCCGCTCGAAAAATACCAAGGCACGGGAAAATGTGCCAGACCTACTAGATATATTGGAGGACAAGGCAAGGCAAACAAGATCGATCTACGGATCACGCGGGCGCCCCACGGCACGAGACGATAATTGTCACGCCGGATACAGTAAATCCGGCCGGGCCGAACACAATAGACAAAGCTCAGTTGAGATACGTCGGGATATAGCCCAGTATAGAGGCGCCGCACACCCACTATGCTTCACAGATGAAGTAATGGATCATCAAATCCCCGAGGGTTTTAAACCCGTAAACATTGAGTCATACGATAGCACAACAGATCCTGCGGTATGGATCGAGGATTCTCTCCTTCATATCCACATGGCCCGCGGCGATGATCTACACGCCATCAAATACCTCCCACTCAAGCTTAAAGGACCAGATCGGCATTGGCTTAACAGCTTGCCAACAGAATCAATTGGTTGTTGGGAGGACCTGGAAGCCGCATTCCTCGACAATTTCCAGGGAACTTACGTGCGACCACCAGACGCCGATGACCTAAGCCACATAATTCAGCAGCCAGAGGAATCGGCCAGGCAATTCTGGACACGGTTCCTAACCAAGAAAAATCAAATCGTTGACTGTCCGGATGCAAAGGACCTAGCAGCCTTCAAGCATAATATCCGTGACGAGTGGCTTGCCCAGCACCTCTGACAGGAAAAGCCAAAATCTATGGCAGCACTCACGACACTCATGACCCGCTTTTGTGCGGGAGAACACAGCTGTCTGGCTCGTAGCAATAACATGACCAAGAGCCCTGGTAATTCAGATACCAAGGACAATAGTGGCAGGTCGCGTCGCAACAAGAAAAATGCTGCATTAACAGTGACAATGCTGAGGATACGGCAGTTAATGCCGGATTCAGAGGCTCTAAACCCGGTCAGCGGAAAAAGCCATTCAAAAGAAATACTCCGGGCCCGTCCAGTTTGGACCGAATACTCGACCGCCCGTGCTAGATACATGGCACCCCTGAAAAGCCAGCCAATCACACCAACAGGGATTGTTGGGTGTTCAAGTAGGCAGGCAAGTTAAATGCTGAAAATAGAGACAAGGGGCTGCATAGCGATGATGAGGAGGAGCCCCGGCCGCCGAACAACAGTGGACAGAAGGGATTCCCCCCACAAGTGCGGACGGTGAACATGATATACGCAACCCACATCCCCAAGAGGGAGCGGAAGCGTGCGTTAAGGGACATATACGCGATGGATCCAGTCACCCCGAAGTTCAACCCATGGTCCTCCTGCCCGATCACTTTTGACCGAAGGGACCACCCCACTAGCATCCGTCATGGCGGATTCGCTGCATTGGTTCTAAACCCAATTATTGACGGATTTCACCTCACTAGAGTCCTTATGGACGGCGGCAGCAGCCTGAACCTGCTTTACCAGGATATAGTGCAGAAAATGGGCATCGATCCCTCAAGGATTAAACCCACTAAAACGACCTTTAAAGGCGTCATACTAGGTGTAGAGGCCAACTGTACAGGCTCAGTCACACTTGAAGTGGTCTTCGGATCTCCGGATAATTTCCGAAGCGAGGAGTTAATCTTCGACATAGTCCCGTTCCGCAGTGGCTATCATGCACTGCTCGGGCGAACCACATTTGCCAAGTTCAATGCGGTGCCGCACTACGCATACCTCAAGCTCAAGATGCTAGGCCCTCGAGGAGTCATTACGGTCAATGGAAACACCGAACGCTCTCTCCGAATGGAGGAGCATACAGCGGCTCTTGCAGCAGAAGTGCAAAGCAGCCTTTCAAGGAAATTCTCCAGTCCGGCTGCTAAACGTCCGGACAACTTCAAGCGCGCCCGGAGTAACCTACAACAAGACCGTCTGGCACGTTCTGAGCAAGCGTAGCAATGCGGCCCCAACCCCAGCCCTCGCGAAATTGTGAAACCAGTGTTGCACGTACATAACTACGCTCTGGAAATATCATGCGCAGAGGGGGAGAGGAACCATCACGGCATGCCCAAAACACGGCTTAAACCGCACTAGGGGCTGCCGATTTCTTAATTTTCTTTTACTTTCAAGACTCCATTCTTGGGAAGGCCTAATCGGCAGTACAATTGCCGCACAAATGATGCAAGAACCAGGGAAGCAGAAAGTTACGCCGCACTATGGAACTCCCAGGTGGTCTCTATAACGAGCAATATACCTGTTTCGCATACCATTCCGCAGCCTGCCCCTGGAAAGGACATGTTAAATAGTCCCGCCTTTTGCTTATCGCACTATTTGTATCGTTCTGCTTTGATTGCAGCTTTTTTAATAAACAATGCATAGCTTTTGTCTATTATTGCATTAATCTCTTTTATGAATATATGTTCATTAATGACATGTTGCACCCGTACACTTTGGTACAGCCAATACGCCAGGGGCTTAAGTACCCCTCAATATGGTGTGAGAAGTCCGAACACTTTCACAAGTGCGGCACCCCGAACTTATAGCATTATATGCATCGACTCCGAATCATGTCTTGGGTCAATAGTTGGGTTTGCCCGGCTCCTATGTTTTGGTGCCTTACATTCCGTTATATCGGCTAAAGTAGCACTAGGAGAACTACTACGATTGTGCCCCAGTTGAGCTGGGCTAAGCACCTCAGTAGATAAAGCTAAAACTGACTGTCATGATGAAGCGAGAGCTGGTCGCTGTTCGAGAGGTTTTTCGAGTCCCTAAAGACTTATGCCGCTTAGAGCGAGGAGTCGGCTTTGTCCGGCCTAGGCGTGGATAGCGCCCCAAACTCGATCTTCCGAATACTAGGGGATTCGCCGAAATTTAAAATTATAGAATTCTATGGCTGAGTGAGAGTGTTCAAGCATTATAGTCTGATTGCCTTATTCGTTGTGCTGAGCGCCTCCCTCGAAGGACCCAAAAATGGGAAAAAGAGCACTCAGGTTTATCCCGAACACCCCAGCACTAGTGGCATGGGGGCAGAAGCCGACGACTCGCCATCTCTCAAATTTGATAAAAGGCCGCACAGAAGGTAATATTTTAAATTCAAAAGGCATTGCTTAGCGCATATGAACAAGTTTTCAGTGCACATGACAAAACGAGCAAGTTTACTCAAAAATTACATCCCTGGAACATTCATCCGCCATAAGGCGGGCACCCTTCAGAACGCCCTCATAGTACATCTCGGGCTTGCGATTTTCTTTGCCCGGCGGTGGCCCGTCCTTCACAAGCTTCTCAACATCCAACCTGCCCCAGTGCACTTTCGCACGGGCAAGCGCCCTACGGGCACCCTCGATGCAGGCGGAGCGCTTGATGACTTCAAGCCTTGGACAAGCCTCCACTAGCCGCCTCACCAGCCCGAAGTAGCTCCCAGGCATGGCCTCCCCAGGCCACAGCCGGACTATGAGGCCCTTCATGGCCTGTTCGTCCACCTTATGAAGCTCGACCAGCTGCTTCAGCTGGTCGCTCAAGGGCACCGGGTGTCCGGCCTTTGCATACTGAGACCAGAATACCTTCTCCGTGGAGCTCCCCTCCTCGGCTCAATAGAAGGCGGCAGCATCCGACACGCTACGGGGCAAATCTGCGAATGCTCCTGGAGAGCTCCGGATTCGGGTAAGTAACAAGTAGCTCACTTTCACATGTTTGCTTTGCATAAAGAATGCCTTACCCGCCGCTATCTTTTTCATCGCGTCCACCTCCTGGAGGGCCTTCTGGGCTTCGGCCTTGGCAGACTTGGCATTTTCAATGGCCGCCGCGAGCTCGGACGCTCGCGTCTTCGAGTCAAGCTCCAAACTCTCATGTTTTTTCATGAGAGCCTGGAGCTCTTGCCGCACCTCGCCAACCTGCTCCTCATACTTCTCCCGCTCGGTGCGCTCCATGGCCGCCCTTTTCTCGGCCTCGGACGGCGCTTGCTTAAGGGTCGCCACCTCAGTCGTGGCCCCTACAATAGCCACGTTAATCCTGTCATTTTTTGCAATTGCACCTTTTATATATTTCAATAAGGTATCTCTTACCTTCCTTCTCCTCGAGTTGCCGCTTGGCAAGGCCGAGCTCTTGCTCGAACCGCTCGAGGTCCTACTTCAGCGTGCCCACCTCCCCATTCAGTGCGGCGGACGTTAGCAGCGAAGCCTGCATACGCATATTGACTCATTTTTTGTTAGACTCCTGCGAAATTTATTAGATCATGTATTCGGCTTTTCTTTCCGAACGCCAAACAGAGCATTAGGGGCTACTGTCTATGCGGAAATGTTTTTACATATTCTTTACTTACCATGAAGCCTGTTAGAAGGATGGCACAGGCTTCAATCAGTCCGCTCTTGGTGGATTGAACCTTCTGGATCACCGCACTCATAATAGTGCGGTGCTCCTCGTCGATGGAGGCGCCGTTAAGCACCTCTAGCAAATTGTCCGGTGCCTCCGATTGGACGGAGGTCACCGGCTCGGTAGGCTTGCTCCTCTTGGAAGGAGGCTGCCTACCAGAGTCCGGAACCGTTGAAGGTTCCGGCGTGGTGTCCGGCTCAAAGCCGGACTTGGAGCCCTGGGGGTTCTATCCCCTTTACTCCTGGAATCCGGGAGGTTGCCTTGCGGCTCCTTCAGGACCACCTCCTCCTGACTTGGAACCTGTTGGGACAACACTTCGGCATCGTCCGTAGGGCGGGGGGAGGTAGCCGTCGGAAATGAATTCACATACGACGAGTCCAGGGAACCGCTCGACGACACATCGAGCCCAGCCTTGGGCGGACTGCATAATTATATTCGACATAAGGAAAAGTTGTGCATTAAAGGAATGCTATGAATTACTCCGGTATCCGGATACTTACAATTTTGCCAGGGGCTTGGCCCTGAGCGGCCACTCCTCTCCACCGTCGTCGGTGTTGGTCGAGTAGTCCGGAGGAAGGGTTTTCCCCTTCTTGGACCATTCGGCCTCCCTAGTTGGGGCGGCCTTCCTTTTCTTTCCTCCCCCCGCTAGAGGGGGAGAGGCTTCTTCTTCCTCCTTGTCTTCGCGGGAGGAGTGCATCTCGGAGTCGTCGGGCGATGAGTCCGACACCACCGGGCGCCGGGAACTCTTTAGAGTTCCTGTGGTCTTCTTCTTCACCTTCTTCTCCGGCACCATGTAAGGGGCCGGAGCCAGCAGATTCGCCAAGCGAGCATCGGCTGGGTCTTCGGGCAGAGGGGCCGGACAGTTAACCTGTTCGGCCTTCTTCAACCATTCCTATCAAAGGCACGGGAGTTTAGATCCCGCATAGAGTCAAACTATGATAGACAAATATCCTGTAAAAGGTAAAAACAGCTTACCACACTAGCGTGACGCTACGTGTTGAATCCGCGATCCTTGGTAGCGGATGCGGGAGCCTCGGCGCCTATGAAAAGCACCTTCCAGGCATCTTCGTATGTCGTGTCGAAGAGCCTTCTTAGAGTTCAGTGCCGCACCGGGTCGAACTCCTACAAACTGAAGGCCCGTTGTTGGCACGGGAGGATCCGGCGGACGAGCATGACCTGGACTACATTGACAAGTCTGAGCTTCTTTCTCACCAGGTTTTCGATGCATGATTGCAGTCCGATCACGTCTCCCTTTTCACCCCACGACAGGCCGGTCTCCTTCCAGGAGGTGAGCCGCGTAGGGGTTCCAGATCGGAATTCGGGGGCTGCGACCCACTCAGGGTCACGCGGCTCAGTGATGTAAAACCACCCTGATTGCCACCCCTTTAGGGTCTCCAAGAAGGAGCCCTCGAGCCATAGGACGTTGGGCATCTTGCCCACCATGGCGCCTCCGCACTCCGCCTGGTTGCCGCGCACCACCTTTGGCTTGACATTGAAAGTCTTGAGTCATAGGCTGAAATGGGGGCGGATGCACAGGAAAGCCTCGCACACGACGATAAACGCCGAGATGTTGAGGACGAAATTCGGGGCCAGATCGTGGAAATCCAGGTCGTAGTAGAACATGAGCCCCCGGACAAATGGGTGGAGACGGAAGCCCAGTCCGTGGAGGAAATGGGGGAGGAACACCACCTTCTCATGGGGCCCGGGGGTGGGGATGAGCTGCCCCGCTTCGGGAAGCCGATGCATGATATAGACATATTTTAGAGTGTAGATTCACTCATTTTTCTCCGTATGTAGCACTCTCCCTCGCTCCTCGACCCTCGTCCACGTGGTGGACGTGCAGCAATTCATTCGGTCTCATATAGCCAGAATGATGTATACTGCACTACCATTATTGCTCGACTTCCCGAAGAGGCGAAGAGCCAATCACAAGGCTAATATCTTAGAGATGACAAGCGCAAGGTTATAGGAGAACGAGTAGTAGGTGCCGCGTCATTTATAAATAAAGTTTTTTTTCTTCAGTGGCACGTACGCAATATGATAGGTTCGTATGGAGAGAAAAGGAAACCGCTCCACTATATACATAGTCAGGACGGGCCAGCCTACACGGTTGCTTGCTAGTGGGGTTGCTCTCTTCACACTCTTTCGCACAAAACGACTGTGGCCACATCTCTAACATCCCGACGGATCACGTCCGCTTGGGGAAGGGGTGGATGCTTAGTGTAGATGTGGTGGCCGTCGCCGACGGCGAAAACCCACTGTCGGCACGTCCCGATCAGGGGTCCCCGCCGTTCTCTCTCACAAAGCCGGTGAGGTTGCCTTCGTCCCTTGCTCACTGCCACGACGTGGGCAGTTGCCGCCTCCTGCCGCCTTCCTCAAGGTTGAGCTACGTCCCTCAGGTACAACTCCCTTTACAGCTGGCTTGCACCACTGCTCCAGCTGCCCACATCACTCCCTGTGGATATTTCTCTTCTTCTTTGCCCCGCACATACCTCTATTGGCTTCTACGTACTGTATTTGTGATGAGTTTATGTCTCATCAACTAGTCCCAGTAATCTTATTATAATCACGCTTGTTCAATTTCTTTGCCACAGGGATGCTCATCTCGATTTTGGTGAAACTGCACAAAATGATTCGATGGTCAAAAGGTTGCAAACTTCATTTATTAGGAAGCTCGAACGTTGCCAGCAAATTGAAGCCTAGTCAGGGTTCACGGTTCAAGGGCTAGGGACTGCATGGATCGGTTTTTTCTTTAGCTGCCTCTGTTCAAAAATAAGTGTCAACTTTAGTAGTAGTACAACTTTGTACCAAAGTTTGCACAAAGTTGAGAAACTTATTTTGGAATGGAGGGAGTACATATTTGCTATGATCTGTCAATCATTGAGATGCAATAGCATGCATGTTAGTCTCCTTTGTATTTGATGAAATGTTGCAATGGGCAACCTTGGACGCAAGATACATGTAACAGAAGCTGGAAGCTTCATAGCATTGTACAAATTTATCTCGCTGATAAATTACATTACGTAATACTAGTACTTTCTCCGTTCCTAAATATAAGTCTTCGTAGAGATTTCACCATGAACCACATGCGGATCACTGAGCCTGCGTGTTTTCACTGCTCTTGCACGCCTCCGCTGTAAGAATGGAGAAAATTGTAATCTAGTAGTAGTATACCTCCTTTCGCCGAAAGCGTGGGACATCCAGCAGTCCTACGACCTCAGTAATAAAGACCAATGAGCCGTCAAATCACATAGACCCAGCAGTAAGTTGGACGGACGAAGCAACCATCACTCTTGCACCAGTGAGAGGTCGCGTCCGCTCTGCCCGGGCATGAATGCGGCACCGATTCTTTGGAGCGGCGCTGACCATTTCGGGCGGGAAGCGTGCGCGGGCGATGGAGAGGCTTTGGGTGGGCCAGGCTGGTCAGGAGCGGGCGTGGCAGTTGTCCGCATGTCCCTACCGGACACGCCCGGAAACGAGAGGATGCACCGACTCTCGCGGCTAAAATCGTACACTACACAACATCTCTCTGTAGGAGTAGGTTGATCTGTCGCTCTCTCTAACACACACATGGTGTTAAACACACACACACACGCGCACGCACGCGCGCGCGCGCACCTTGTTCCCGTTGCACCTTCTAACGTGACTTATTACACCTAGACGAAGGGAGTAGTAAGTAAACGAGATACGGTGGCACACTGACTTAAGTCGAATACAAGTGCCCAAAATTTGTGTGCATGTTATAATAAGGATTCAGGAATGTATAAAAGGTTATTTCCCTCTCGTTGAACATAACGGGAGGGTTGTGTAGCTGGTTAACCTGTTCGCTCATCAAACTTGAGGTCTCGGGTTCGATAACTACACTTGAGCATAATTTATGCCAGGAGGATTCTTTGACTGGTCAAAATGTTTTCTAGGGTTTGCACGCTTCACACTCTCTCTCCAGTATATATATACACACTGGAGCCTCAGCGTTTGTAGTTGCTCTCTTCACACTCGCCCTCTCCCGCTGGAGCCTTAGCGCTTGTAGTTGCTCTCTTCACACTCTCTCTCCCTCTCCAAATCTAAACAAGACTTCGTTGGCCTCTCTCTCCCCTCACAGCTGCTCAAAGAGCCGGCAGGATCCGTCTGCCGGGAAGGGAAGGAGGCTTAACGTTGTCGCAGTCGGCGAGGGACTACCGGCGCAGCTGTTCACGTTCCACCCAGCGGCAGCACGGGAGGGCCTCCGACCCCTTCTTCTTCGCCGCCGTCCCGTCGCCCGCCGAACCACGCCCCAAGAACCTTAAGGTATAATTTACTTACTCCACATGCATTGCTCTAGCTGCATGTATACCATGAATCTAGGACGTGGTTCAAAGAGGAAAGGAGTGGGAAAAGTTGTATATAGCATGAATCTAGGACGTGGTTCAAAGAGGAAATGAAGGGGGAAAGTTGTATAGCATTAATCTAGGACGTGGTTCAAAGAGGAAAGGAATGGGGGAAAGTAGTGGGGAAAGTTGTATCGCATAAATCTAGGACGTGGTTCAAAAAGGAAAGGAAGGGGCGAAAGTACTAGTTCAAAAAGGAAAGGAAGGGACAAGGCTGTAGAGTTTGAGCAGGACTAGATTTGGTGCGCTCACATAGGGAAAGGCATCTGATAACAAAACTGGGACCAACACGGACTGACACGGAGTTTTTTTAGTCCCTACACCAAAATGTCCCTGTAAACAAACACCCTCTAATAATGCCGCTGCAAAATTGATGCAATGCCACAGTTAAAAGCAAATTACATGTTTAACGAGTTTTATTGTTAATATAATCTCTATGTTAATATTAATCAATGCCACCGTTTGAGAAATGCTACTGTCTTGCTTTCTTTCCCATTTAGATAAGGTAGATGCTTCTTTTTGTTGGCTTCTGTGTCATCCACCGTTATTGACCACTAATTGTTTCCTTTGCACCTCTGTGTAAACAGGGTTATCTGCTTCACCTCGTTGCCATTGTGACTTTTTGTTGCACTGCACAAAACACTTTTGTTTTAAGAGTGTTTTGTGCAGTTCAACCAAAATGTCACACCGACAACAAATAATAGATTTTAAGGAAACAAATAAAAGATTTTAAAGACGCATCATACTTTACTAACAATCACTAAAAATCAAATCTAAATTAGTTAACCTTACCTTAAATCACTCAATCACTTTAATTAGAAAACATTTTCTTTCCTAACTGCACCCCGCTTAGTGTGCACATAACAATCCTAAGTAATTAGAGTCACATGATTGAATCCATTTATTTTAGAGCGACATGATTGAATTCATTTATTAACAATAATCCTCACCAAAAGTGCGTCTAGCAATTTTAGAGGGCGGACCAAAACTCTGCCATCCGCTCGCCCGCGTTTGTTTAGGTACAGGAAAAAATGGCATAATATATGGAAACAACACGACTGGGGCGGCGGCGCAATCTTCGGGGATAGGGGATCGGAGGAGAAGGATTGGCCTGGCAGCATGATCGGGGTGCTTCCCCGCGGCCAAGACCGTCCTCGCGATGCCACCTACCCGAAATCAACGCTGCTCCCTGCCATTAGCCGAGGCGACGCCTCCTGCCCTCCTACCCACGGTCCGCTGCCACGTGCGGCTACGGCGAGAGGAGTAGCGACGGGGCCGAGGTCCTTCATGCATTCCGAGATGGAGGCCATGATTTCGTCGAGGTCGTTGCTGCCTCCTACTCTCAGGGTGTGTCGCCGAGATCGAGGCGAGCATGAGGAGCTGTGGCCACCGCCATGGTCACCCCATCGCAGGGGATGGAGCACGCCGTCGGCCTACAGCTTGTGGAGATCACTGTTGCTCTTCAGGTCGCGTGGTGACCAGATCCTGCCGATGTGTCCCTCCCCGACAACCTCCTCTTCGCCCGGTTGGCCGGCATGGATCTCGCCACTGCTGCCCTCAACTTCTCTGCCTCGAGCTCGACGGTCAGCCACCATGGATCCCCCAGCTGGAGGGTCACGTGAACCAGCCATCCTCCCATGCTGCAGCGGCGAGAAGGTGACATGGCTCTCCGTACACGAAGAGT
Source organism: Triticum aestivum (assembly GCF_018294505.1). Lineage (NCBI taxonomy): Eukaryota > Viridiplantae > Streptophyta > Magnoliopsida > Poales > Poaceae > Triticum > Triticum aestivum. The sequence goes on from NC_057804.1 coordinate 123,490,402, forward strand.
GGAGTTCACTCAAGTACTTATATACTTGGCCTCTACTGCTGATCCATGTACATGGAGAAGAACAGACAACCGCTCATTCATGCTTCGTTCCACTCCTTTGCGCTACATTACTAGAGGTGACATTTTCCTATCTCTCTATGTTGTAACAAGCCTATTGCCTGCATAGTTAATGGATTTTTTATTTAAATTTATCACTGCTTAGTGCTTTGTTGCAATTGTTCACCCAAGATTCTTATATATAATCTGAGCGTATGTAGGCATACTTAGCTTTGCTATTCCATTTTTTATCGCGCATAGAAATAAGAGTATTGTCCAGGTTAGGTATTCAATTGAGTATGGTATTTGGATTGCTACCAGAATGTCTTTTCTATGCATGTGATTTCTCACATCTGGTTATAATATTTGTGAAGACGTGCATTGCACGTGCACTTGGAAGCGGGCCCGTGGCCCGCGCTGGACGGCGCCGACACCGACCCGAGCCACCTCGTCTGCGTATTCTTGGAGCTGTGGCTGGTCGATTTACATGAAATTAATTCCCTCAGTTCTGGTGGCAAATATAATACACATAATCCATATTGTTATGCACTAGCGTGTATGTGTGAAATAGATGGATTATGGTCCCGTACCCAATAAGATGGATATGTGTGTGTGTTAGAGAGAGAGGGAGAGGGGGATAGAGAGTGAGGAAGAGGGAGGGAGAGTGTGTGTCTGTGTGTGTGTGATGATTTGATGGTAAAAAAGTCGCCAATGTCGTAATATTGAACTCTTAAAGTTAATGTGGCCCCGTTGCAACGCACGTGCGTTCTTCTAGTGTATTTAATTTTCCGTTCAATACAATTCTAGCATGAATAATAAAAATTTATCATGATTAAGGAAACATAATAATAACCATTTTATTATTGCCTCTAGGGCATATTTCCATCAGATCGTCCGTTAGGGCTGAAAAACTTCATAATCTTCGTCCAGTTCATCGTCATAGCAGTGTTGTGGCATTGGTGTGCTCGGTGTGATTGTGTGTAAGATGTAGTAGTATTGGTAAGCTCACCAAGTAGGGTACAAGGTGAGCACAACTCTATGATCGTATGCAACCAAACAACGTACACGCATCTGACCACATACAATGCGAGCAACCAAACGCGATGCGCAGAGGCGCCATTACGATGCAGAGAGAGGACATGCAGGCAACCAATCAACATGCCGATGTTGGTTTTTTGCATGCATATGCTCAACCTAGCCCAACTGGGACAAGTATGCAAATGAGCAAAAAATGATGCGAGCAACCAAACGCATCACATGTGGCCCGACGCCCGGCAGCACGCTCGCCAACATCCTCCAAATGCCGTTGTGGTGCATGCGGAGGAGTTCCCTGCTCATGTCAAAGGTGAGGCGTAACCCCCACGGTTGCCGCCGCCGCTCCGACGTTGACGTTTCCTCTTCCAGTTGCGGTTGTGTCGGTCGCCGAAGCGGTACGTCTACCCATCCTTCATCTTCCCTAGAGAGTCCTCTATTTTCGTGTTATATGTTACTACGGTGCGTTTATGTTATTTGCTTTCCATCATGGTCTATTTAGTTTTTAGTTTGTTCCTTCTCATTGTTGATATTGCTTTATCAGCTTTATTATCAGGATGAAGGTAAGCTGCATGCAACTCTTGATCGACGAGCTTGGTTGACACTGTCAATGTAATATTCTGCGTGTGCCATGGGGTAGATGCATGTCTGAATGCACTAGCATCATTTCTAGGTTGCCTTGGTTATTGGAAGCTGCATACAAGACAATATGTATGCTCTTCAATGGAATAACTTCAATCATTTCTTCATAAGTAGCTAGCAGTAGTATGTGTTCCATATTTTCACATGACATGTTATTTTATATATCACGTTGTGTTTTTCATCGATTCCTCACTAGCACAACTTTTTCTACTTAATATATTTTCTTGCCCTTATAAATCTCTCAAATGCATATCTGGTTTCTACTACATTGCAGCTTTAGGTACGCTTGAGGTATGCCCAATTGAAGTGGCATGCATGTTTATTTTCATTAGCTGTCAGTATGTTATATACAAGTACTATTCAACTCTCAAATAGAGATTGGGTTATTTTGAGCTATATATCTGTCCCTCAATCCCTGGCCCTCGGCAACATTAACTGCTAGATGTCAACTTTTTATATTTAACCATTTATTTGTGGATTAAATTAACTAAATTTGGTTTCATTATTTTCCTTTCTATATGTTCCCTTGACTATAGAATTAACGCTTAAGTTTGGCATATTTAATCACTAATGGTCATGCTAATGATCCCGCTGCAACATACGGGGAATCATCTAGTTCATGTACATTCATGGATCTAAAGATCCAAATCAAAGGTCATGTTTTGCGGATAATTCATAATGCATATTTCTTATAGCATGTTTAGCTTCTCGGTTGCAATTGGCCTTTACGCCAAGAGAACAACGGGTCATCTAGTATGTTAATATTGAAGGTACAGTCCAATAAAAAAAGATAGACGTGCTTTACCACTAGACGCGCATTCACGACATTGGAAGGGGAGTTGGTGAAGCACGCGTCATGTCTCTTTGTGGATCCCTCAACGGCTCCTTACGTTTCCCACGAACCATTCTTCATTCGACTTTTTTTTTGAAAAGAGGGGATATCCATCGGCCTCTACATCAAGTGATGCACACATCCTTTTATTTATTATTCCAAAGTTCAACATTGTTATGTTTGTATCGAATATTATGTATGCAAGAAGTTATGTGGACTTGGAGTTGTAATTGGTGTGGTTACACTACTAGGGAAAAGCCTAGCAGCAGCGCGGGTTTTGGGCCTCTCAGTAGCGCGGGGACCGGCACTACTAATAAGGCGCTATAGCTAACGTATAGCAGTAGCGCCTGTTGTCCCACGCTACTGCTATACATGAATAGTTGTAGCGCTCTTTAAAAAAGGGTGCTGTTGATATTATCTATAGTGCTGTTTACTGGGAAGCGCTGCTGGTAAGGCGGCGCTACTGCTAAGTTTTTCCCCCTCGCTACTACTAGTTTTATTAAATTTTTTCCCTGCATGTTTGTTTTGTATTTGTTTTGTATTTGAATAGGCTTTATACAATAATCTTTAGCATATCATACACATACAAATGTAATCATAGCATATACATACAATTAGTCTCATCAAATCATGTCATGATCATAATCATCATCCAACACAAAGTGGTCTCTCGTCATCATCTCGAAAATAGCGATACAACTCTCGATTACTTGCAAATACATCGTCATCCATCTAAACAATGATATATGCGAGAAGAGCTATCACTTTGAGTACATGAGTTCGTATCCCTCTCTCGCATTAGCATGAACCCAAACTAACTACTGCATGTCGCTCGGAAACCGGAAACCGGTACACCTGGGCCTGACACTCCGGCCACTTGTCGTATATATACTCCTGGCGTAGCACTTCTTCGCCATCTATGATCTATGCACCTGCATCATCACATGAGTCGATGATATGCAACATATATAGTTGAGCAACAGAAAGAGACAGACTTGGCAAAAATAGAAACAACATATCATAAGCATAAATAACAAAGTTTATCGTACCCCAAAATGCCCTAACTAGAGTGATTTTCGCTAGTCGAGGAGGAGGACGGTTTAATTACATCACAAATAAAGTTTCACCATGCATAACTCAAAGTTTTGTCATACAGAAAGTATGGACTAAACGGACACATTGTCATATATCGACAATCACTCCTACATGTCGTTCCATCCATCCAAGTCAGGGAGATAGTCCCTGAGCCTAGTGAAAGGCTTCAGGTCGAGACGCTGAGAGGCTATCCATGTTCGGACGCCTTCCCGCGACATTTGTCCTTCTCCGTAGAACATCCCTGTTTTTTCGACGACCTCCTTCATGATGATTTGGGCAAGTTCACGCTGGATGTTATAGAACTCAGCTCGAAGTCGATGATCCTCGATATGTCCTATGTCCTTTGCCAATTGCAGAATATGGGCATCGCCGGATCTAGGTGACATGCGAAGGTTCTGGTGATCCCGTTTGTACTCCAGCATGTGGTGTAGGACATAGAATCCATCATTAAGAGAATCGTTCGGTTGCTGGATGCACCAGAAGTCGGTCTTATGGCCGAAGGCGACCCTGCCGCCCCTTCTCTTCTTGTCCCTGACCTCTCCACCCATTTATTGGTAGTGAAACATAGCACTGTCGAGCAACAATAAAAGTCTAGGAAGGGATCATCTTTAAAATAAAACTTGCCTAAATAACCTAGATAATTAACCTAATTAAACTAGTTAACCTGACTAGTTCTCTGTCAAAGCCCTAACTAAATTTTTGCATTAACCTAGGTAATTAACCTAATTAAACTAGTTAACCTAACTACTTCTCTGTCAAAGCTGTAACTGAATTTTTGCCCTAACCTAGATAATTAACATAATTAAACTAGCTAACCTATGCATGAGAGAGAGAGAGGATGGGTGGGGGCTTACAGAGGATGGCTCCGGTGGTGGCGAGGGAGGCAGTGGTGGCGAGGGAGGCAGGGGCGTCTCCGGTGACGGCGAGGGAGGCAGTTGTGGCGAGGGAGGATCCGGTGGCGTCGACTGCGGCTTCGGTGGTGTTGATGAGGCCGCGCGGCTCCGTGGCATTGGGGGTGGCTCTGGTGGCATCGACGGCGCACGGCTCTGGTGGCTCCGGGTGATGGGGTCATGTACCTAGGGTAGGGTCATAGACCTGATCTAAGTACCCTACCCAAGGACACCCTTAGAAGAGATCACCTTCCAGTCGACCTACGAGGACTCCACTCGACTGACTTGAAGGACTCGACCATGAAGACTCACTCGACCACCAGAAGGTCAAGTGGCACTCTGTACTACAACGGTCTGTAATTAAGTAGACTTTATGGTAGTTAAGACACTTTATGTGGGACGTTACCAGTAACGTCCCAAACTTAGTGTACTTTAAACCCCGCATTACTGAGGGCCGGAGGTGGTCTGGCAGGCACTATATAAGCCACCCCCCACTTCAGTAAGAAGGGTTCGCACCCCTGTAATTCATATACACATAATCCACTCGACCGCCTCCGGGCTCCGAGGTGTAGGGCTTTTACTTCCTCAGAAAAGGGCCTGAACTCGTATACCTCTTGTGTTTACAACCTCTCCATAGCTAGGACCTTGCCTCTCCATACCTACCCCCACTCTACTGTCAGACTTAGAACCACGACAGTTGGCGCCCACCGTGGGGCAGGTGTTTTAGCGACTTTTGGAGAAGTTGCGATTCTTCCGATTACTTTCATCATGGTTGCTGGTGGAGTTTTGGCCGAGGGACGCGAGATCCGTCTCGGCGCTCTCACCTTCGTCGCCGACGACTCCGCTTGGCTCTAGGAGGCTCCACTCGACGTTGATGCGCTCCCCGTCCGCGGTGCGACGCATTTTCGTGCATGTGTCCGCGGCGTTCTGCTGCGGCAACCGTCGACTCCATTTCGGTCGACTCCCTTATCAATCTCCCTCCCGGTCTCCCGCCAGCGCAAGCGCTCTGGTCGGTCGAGACTTCAGCGGTGGGTGAGACACGCGGTGGCCCGCCAGACGGCCACCACCCAAGTTGCGGCAATCAAGCCTGACGAATCTCTCTACGGCCTGTTCGACCTGTCGACTGGCTCTGTAGAGACTGCATCCGAGTGCGATAGCAGTGATCCGGCGGCGGAAATCTTGATGGTCAACGGACCTCGCAGTCCTCCTGGCTTCGCCCACGAAGGCGAAGTAGACGGTGGAGGCGGCCCTGCACAAGGCCATGAAGAGTACCAGCCCGAGCCACTCGACTCTCTGCAGAGAGAAGAGCTTCGCCGTAGGAACATGGATGCCCTGCATACTCCCATCGCAGGAGAAACCCCCGAGGCTCGTGCCTTGGAGGAGGCACGTTTGGCCAACTTGGATGAACGCGCTCGTTTGGAGAATCTCCAGCGAGCACTCGACGAGCGCGCGCGGCAACGAGTACCCGACTCCAGTCGGCGTCAACTCTTCCTGCCGACTCAGGTATATCGAACCCCAGTCCAGAATTTAGCAGCTGCAACCCGTATAGCAATGTCCATCCAGCCCTCGCAGTCGGAAGCTGGCAGAGGCTTGATGCAGATCAGAGATTTTCTCCGGGCAGCAGGAGATCAGAATTCAGCCGTGTCGCAGTCGCGTAACAGGATTCACAGTCGATCCGTCGCTGTGAATTCGGTTCAGTCGGCTCACAGTCCCAGATCGCCTCAGCGGCGTGAAGGGCGCGAGAATCGGCGAGACCAGTACGGTGATCGACATGATCGTGATGATAGGCGTCGAGTGCCCACTCCCCCCCCCCCCGTGGGGTGGGTCTTACGCTCCTCGGCAACAGGATGACAGGCGTCAACACAGTGTGGGGCGAAGAGCTCCAGTCGACCCCCGGGAACCAGGCTTCGACGCGCGATCCATCATCGTGCAAGGCTTGGTCGACCGAAACAGAGCCCATCGGGGCGGCCCCGACAGAGATGCGCCCACAAGTAGTCGACTGCATGTTTCTGGTCCAGAATGTTTCAGCAGAGCTATCAGAGCCGCGGTGATTCCCCCCAACTTCAGGTTGGCAACCGGAGTAAGCAAGTTCACTGGTGAGTCTAAGCCTGAAACTTGGCTTGAGGACTACCGAGTGGCGGTTCAGATTGGCGGTGAGAATGACGAGGTGGCCATGAAGCACTTTCCCCTCATGTTGGAAGGTTCTGCCAGGGCATGGTTGAATCAGTTGCCTCCTAGCAGCATTTACACTTGGGAAGATCTGTCCCGAGTGTTCGTCAGAACATTTGAAGGAACTTGCAAGCTACCAGCTGGATTGACAGAGCTGCAAGTCTGTGTGCAGAAGACGAATGAAACTCTCAGAGAGTACATTCAGAGATGGATCACTTTGCATCATACCGTGGAGAACGTGTCTGATCATCAGGCAGTCTGCGCCTTCAAGGATGGTGTCAAGAACAGAGAATTGAGTTTGAAGTTTGGTCGAACCGGAGACATGACCCTGAGTCGAATGATGGAGATTGCTACCAAGTACGCTAACGGCAAAGAGGAAGACCGACTCCGAAGCGGCAAGTACAAGCCGAGTCAGTCGGAGAAGGGAAACACCAGTCGGAAGCAAAAACGGAAGGCTGAACCAGCAGCTCCTGGAGAGGCTCTGGCCGTGACTCAGGGAAAGTTCAAAGGGAAACCCAAAGGATCCTGGAACCCTAAGAAGGTGAAGGATAAAGAAGGAAACGACGTGATGGATATGCCATGTCACATCCACACGAAGAAAGATGAAGAGGGCAACATCATTTACCCGAAGCATACCACTCGCCAGTGTCGACTCCTGATCCAACAGTTCCAAGGAAAGCAGTCCAAGGACAAGGAAAAGGAGTCGGACAAGGCTGAAGACAAGGAGGACAGTGAGGGAGGATACCCCCATGTCAACTCCACTCTGATGATCTTCGCAGATGTGGAAAGCAAGAGCCGACTGAAGGTCATTAATCGTGAGGTGAACATGGTTGCCCCAGCAAAACCAAGTTATCTGAGATGGTCCCAAACACCCATCACATTCGACCAGTCTGATCACCCGACTCATATTGTCACCCCTGGGACGCAAGCTTTAGTGGTCGACCCAGTTGACGAAGGCACTCGACTGACGAAAGTGCTGATGGACGGTGGTAGCGGACTGAACTTATTGTATGCAGACACACTGAAGGGAATGGGCATTCCGATGTCCCGACTGAGCAAGAGTAACATGAGCTTTCATGGAGTTATACCAGGAAAGAAAGCCGAGTCACTCGGCCAAATAGCTCTGGACGTGGTGTTTGTTGATTCAAAACATTTTCGGAAAGAGAAATTGACGTTTGAGGTCGTGGATTTTCAGAGCGCGTACCACGCCATTTTGGGGAGACCAGCTTACGCACGGTTCATGGCTCGACCATGTTACGTGTACCTCAAACTGAAGATGCCCGGTCCCAAAGGAGTGATCACTGTCACCGGTGATCGGAAAAAGGCAGAAGAGTGTTTTCAGAAGGGCTCAAAGATTGTCGATTCCCAGGTGACAGCGGTCGAGTTTGAAGAATATAAGCAAAACGCAGATCTGAGTGATTTGCTACGATCCAAGAAGCCTGCCACAAAATCTGCATTTCAGTCGTCCGGTGAGACAAAGCCCGTCCACATCCACCCGACCGACCCCAATGCAGCCCCGACCCACATCTCCACAACACTCGACCCGAAATAGGAAGAAGCGCTCATCCAGTTCCTCCGTGAGAACTGGGACATTTTTGCATGGAAGCCAGTTGACATGCCAGGTGTTCCCAGGGAACTGGCTGAGCATCGTCTTAGAGTCGATTCATCAGCTAAACCAGTTAAAGAGCATCTTCCACGGTCCGCCATCCACAAGAGAAAGGCTATTGGGGAGGAAGTGGCTCGACTGCTGGCGGCAGAATTTATCCGAGAGATATACCACTCCGAGTGGCTCGCTAATGTCGTCATGGTTCCTAAGAAGGACAAATCACTCCGAATGTGCATTGATTTCAAGCACATCAATCGGGCCTGCCCGAAAGATCATTTTCCTCTCCCTCGCATTGATCAAATTGTTGACTCGACCGCGGGATGCGAGAGATTGTCTTTTCTAGACGCCTATTCCGGGTACCATCAGATCCGTCTGTATGGACCCGATGAGATAAAAACAGCTTTCATCACTCCATTCGGGTGCTTCTGCTATATCACCATGCCATTCGGCCTCAAGAATGCCGGAGCCACATTTATGCGAATGATTCAAAAGTGTTTGCTCACTCAAATCAATCGGAATGTGGAAGCGTATATGGATGATATCGTGGTCAAGTCACGAAAAGGTTCCGACCTGCTCATTGACCTCGCCGAAACATTTGCCAACCTCAGAAGGTATGATATCAAGCTCAATCCATCAAAGTGCACATTCGGAGTTCCTGGTGGCAAATTACTCGGTTTTCTCGTTTCCGAGCGAGGGATCGATGCTAATCCAGAGAAGATCGGCACTATTCTCCGAATGAAACGCCCTGTGCGAGTGCACGATGTCCAGAAGCTTACTGGATGCTTGGCCGCATTAAGTCGATTCATCTCACGACTCGGTGAAAAGGCATTGCCTCTTTACCGACTGATGAAGAAGGCCGACAAGTTCGAGTGGACTCCAGAAGCTGATGCAGCGTTTGCCGAGCTAAAAGCTCTGCTCTCCACCCAGCCGGTGCTTGCTGCTCCAATCAGTAAAGAGCCTCTGTTGCTTTATATCGCAGCCACAGGACAAGTCGTCAGTACAGTACTTACGGTCGAGCGGGAAGAAGAAGGGGAAGCCTTCAAAGTTCAGCGCCCAGTATATTATTTGTCTGAAGTTTTGACTCCATCCAAGCAGAGATACCCTCATTATCAGAAGCTTGTGTATGGGATATACATGACCACAAAGAAGGTTGCTCACTATTTCTCTGATCATTCCATCACAGTCGTCAGCGACGCTCCACTTTCAGAGATTCTGCACAACAGAGATGCAACTGGTCGAGTGGCGAAATGGGCGATTGAACTTCTTCCCCTTGATATCAAGTTTGAGGCAAAGAAAGCCATTAAGTCCCAGGCAATAGCAGATTTCCTCGCCGAGTGGATGGAACAACAGCAGCCGACTGAAGTTCACTCGGAGCATTGGACCATGTTCTTTGATGGCTCTAAGATGTTGAATGGTTCCGGTGCTGGGGTGGTCTTGGTTTCCCCCAGAGGAGATAAGCTCAGATATGTGCTCCAGATTCACTTTGATTCCTCCAACAACGAGGCAGAGTACGAGGCCCTTTTAGATGGTTTGCGCATGGCCATTTCACTCGGCGTCTGTCGCCTTATGGTTTATGGCGACTCGGATTTAGTGGTCAACCAAGTGATGAAGGAGTGGGACGTGAGAAGCCCAGCCATGACTGGATACTGCAATGCAGTGAGGAAGCTGGAAAAGAAGTTCGAGGGGTTAGAGATCCATCGCATACCCCGACTGAAAAATCAAGCAGCTGATGATCTAGCAAAAATAGGTTCCAAGAGAGAAGCCATACCGAGTGGTGTGTTTTTGGAGCATATCCATACACCATCAGTCAAAGAAGATCCTTTCATCGAAGAAGCTACACAGCCCAAGAGTGCCACGGACCCGACTATGGTTGAGGTCCCAGCAGTGGTCGACTTGGTCATGGAGGTCTTAGCAGTCATTCCCGACTGGACAGTTCCATATATCGCGTATATCCTGAGAAAAGAGCTCCCAGAGGATGAGGAAGAGGCCCGACAGATCGTCCGTCGATCCAAGGCCTTTACCGTAATCAAAGGACAGTTGTACAGAGAGAGCCCGACTGGAGTTGGTCAGAAGTGCATAACGCCTGAAGAAGGTCGAATCATCCTCGATGATATCCACTCGGGGACCTGTGGTCATCATGCGTCCTCTCGGACCATCGTGGCCAAAGCATACCGAGCCGGATTTTACTGGCCAAAGGCGAACGAGATGGCAAAGGAAATAGTGGACAAATGCGAAGGCTGTCAGTTCTACTCGAATATGTCACACAAGCCTGCATCAGCTTTGAAGACCATTCCACTCGTCTGGCCATTCGCAGTATGGGGATTAGATATGGTTGGCCCCTTGAGAACAGGTCGAAGCGGTTTTAATCATGTACTGGTCGCAGTCGACAAGTTCACCAAGTGGATTGAAGCAAAACCCATCAAGAACCTCGATGCCGGTACTGCAGTCAGCTTCATCAGGGAACTAATATTCAGATATGGAGTCCCGCACAGCATTATTACAGATAATGGGTCGAACTTTGACTCAGAGGAATTCAGGAATTTCTGCAACTCTCAAGGCACACGGGTCGACTACGCTTCAGTCGCCCACCCACAGTCGAATGGATAAGCAGAGCGAGCCAATGGCCTGATCCTCAAAGGGTTAAAACCCCGACTGATGCGTGATCTCAAACATGCGGCTGGAGCATGGGTCGACGAACTTCCCTCGGTGCTTTGGGGACTGCGGACCACACCTAACCGGTCGACTGGGAGAACTCCATTCTTCTTGGTCTATGGAGTTGAAGCAGTTCTGCCAAGCGATCTCCTTCACAATGCTCCTCGAGTTGAACTTTACAACGAAGCAGAAGCTGAACAAGCGCGGCAAGACGCAGTCGACCTCTTAGAGGAAGAAAGGGAGATGGCTCTGATCCGCTCGACCATCTACCAACAAGACTTGCGTCGTCTCCACGCCAGAAATGTGAGGGGTCGAGCCTTCCAGGAAGGAGATTTAGTTCTCCGAGTGGATCAGTAGAAACAACACAAGCTTGCTCCTTCTTGGGAAGGGCCCTTCATCGTAACCAAGGTCCTCCACAATGGAGCGTACCGTCTCTACAACGTCGAACACGATATCGACGAGCCCCGAGCTTGGAACGCGGAACTACTCCGCCCATTTTACACTTAAGTTTATCACTCGGATGAGTTGTAATAAAAGTACTTCTGTAGTCTATGCTTTGCAAAATAATAGTGTCACAATTTTTGTCACTTTTTTATCTTTCCAATAAAATTATCCCCTCAGTGGGTGACTTAGCCGCGAATCCTTCTAAAAATCCTTGTCGAGTGATGAGCCAGACTCCCACTCGGAAGGCTTAGCTGCGAATCCGTTTCGCCTACGTTCAAATAAAATCCTACCGAGTGGAGAGCCAGACTCCCACTCGGGGGCTTAGCTGCAGTCCAAGTACTCGCCTAAGTTTAAATAAAAATCCTACCGAGTGGCGAGCCAGACTCCCACTCGGGGGCTTAGCTGCAGTCCAAGTACTCGCCTAAGTTTAAATAAAATCCTACCGAGTGGTGATCCAGACTCCCACTCGGGGGCTTAGCTGCAGTCCAAGTACTCGCCTAAGTTTAAATACAATGTGTGCTTGCAAGGAGGACGAGGCGCAGGTCGACTGCGACCCTCTCCTCTGAGCTACGCCACAAATACAATGTGTGCTTGCAAGGAGGACGAGGCGCAGGTCGACTGCGACCCTCTCCTCTGAGCTACGCCACAAATACAATGTGTGCTTGCAAGGAGGACGAGGCGCAGGTCGACTGCGACCCTCTCCTCTGAGCTACGCCACAAATACAATGTGTGCTTGCAAGGAGGACGAGGCGCAGGTCGACTGCGACCCTCTCCTCTGAGCTACGCCACAAATACAATGTGCGCTCGCAAGGAGGATGAGGTGCAGGTCGACTGCGTCCCTTTCCCTCTGAGCTACGTCACAAGTACAACATGAAAATCCTACCGAGTGAAGAGCAAACTTCTCACTCGGGGGCTTAGCTGCAGCCCAGTGCTCGCCTAAGATATAAAAAATCCTACCGAGTGAAGAGCAAACCTCTCACTCGGAGGCTTAGCTGCAGCCCAGTGCTCGCCTAAGGTATAAAAATCCTACCGAGTGAAGAGCAAACCTCTCACTCGGAGGCTTAGCTACAGCCCAGTGCTCGCCTAAGATATAAAATTCCTACCGAGTGAAGAGCAAACCTCTCACTCGGGGGCTTAGCTGCAGCCCAGTGCTCGCCTAAGGTATAAAAATCCTACCGAGTGAAGAGCAAACCTCTCACTCGGAGGCTTAGCTGCAGCCCAGTGCTCGCCTAAGGTATAAAAATCCTACCGAGTGAAGAGCAAACCTCTCACTCGGAGGCTTAGCTGCAGCCCAGTGCTCGCCTAAGATATAAAAATCCTACCGAGTGAAGAGCAAACCTCTCACTCAGAGGCTTAGCTGCGGTCCAGTACTCACCTAAGTGAATTAAAGGAATAAGTCGACTGCAGTTAGCGTCTCGCTTTAAACCTGCAAAAGACATTTCGAGCCAAAGGCAGGCATATACAAACATCAAATCCAAGTTCAGATCGATACCTAAAGGAACCGAGGGTGCTCAGGCGATAAGCCTGTTAAGGTTTATCGGTTACAAAATCACTCGGCATACCGAGGCGAATTTAAAGTGTCGAGCTCAAAGAAGTTTTTTACCCCTCATGTGGAGGGCTGGAAGGTGCAACAAATTCATCAAGATCAATTCCGTCCGCAATGCGAGTGGCAGCGGCGATGAAGATTTCCATGAAGGACCTGAAGTCATGCTTCTTCGTGTTGGCCACCCGAAGGGACACCAGCTTGTCTTCTCGCACATCCTTGCAGTGGACTTGGGCCAGACACAGAGCAACATCTGCACCGCACCTAGCGGAGGATTTTTTCCATTCCTGCACTCGACCAGGAACTGTGTTTAGTCGAGCCATCAGTGACTCGAGGTCATTCTGGAGTGTCTCCCCGGGCCAGAGCGTGGTGTCGATGCGAGAGGTAGCGATCTTCAGCCTTGCAAGATAGTCAACGACAGCTGCAACGCGAGACTCAAGTCGGAACACATTCATGGCAACTTCATCGTTCACCGGAGAGTTGACGGGGTCAAGGTTTGGTTCCAGTCGACCAGTTTCCTCTTCAAAGTTTTGGCAAAATTCTGCAAGGACAATCACCAAGTCAAGGCAATGGTCGAATGGAAAGATCACCGTTGAAAATGATTGTCGAGTGTAAAGGATTACCTTCGAGCATGAGGAACAACTTCTTGGCGAGTCCACTCAGGAAGGCCTCCAGATCATTCTTCTTCCCAGTCAACTGACTGGCCTTGTCATTCAGGGCGGCTTTGTCGGTTTTCAGTCGACTGACCTCCTTGTTGGCAATTGCAAGAGCAGCTTTCAGATTAGTATTTTCTTCTTCAAGCTTGGAGACTGAAGCTAACTTCTCGTCAGCAAGCTTGATCTTCTCAGCCAGCTCAAGGTCTTTTCTCTTCAGGGCCTCTTTCACCTTGCCTGCAAAGTTACAGCAAGATTAGATTTTGAAACAAATGAAGGGAAAACGGAGTCGTCGAGGTCTCACCGAACATACCTTTGGTCTTCTCCTTTGCCTTCGTCAGATTCTCCTGGACCAGCTTCAGATCCAGCTCGAGCTGGGTGTGCTTGTTCTCCATCTCGGTATAACGAGCTACAAGATCACAGGATTTCTGCGAAGAACCAATCGACAAAATGTCAAGGATAATTCACTTCCGAGTGTATAAGAGAAAATCATGCGTTTCTAAGACTACAGTCGAGTACAAACATTCGACCGAAGTCTCGGGGACTACACCCAGTGGGTGCACTCAGCGTGCCCCCACTAGAGTCGACCAGTCGACCCCCAAAAAAAACAAGCAGTATTCTTCAGACTGTAATCGTCTGCAAGCAGTCGACCACAGTCTCGGGGACTACACCCAGTGGGTGCACTCAGTGTGCCCCCACCGGATTGAGAAATCCATTCGACTTAGTCGAATGACAGGAAGACTTTACTTATAAAGCCTAAAGCCGACTGCCAGCAGTCGACCTTAGCCTTGGGGACTACACCCAGCGGGTGCACTCGGCGTGCCCCCGCTAAACACGGAGTTTCAATTAACACACCCAGTGGGTGACTGCTATGGATTCCGAAAAGAAAGACTCTCAGATAGCATATCCTAACAGAACAGGCGGTGGTCGACTGACCTGAACATTGCTTTGAAGGGCGGAACTCGCGTCGTAAGCTGCCTGACTTGCCTCCCGGATGGCCTTCACCTGCTCCATCATGACTCCCGCTTGACGTATCGCTTCCTTTGCGGCACTGGCTTGGTCCTCTGGGACGTAGTGGGTCGTGAAGAGAGAAGGCTGTGCGGCACTCGACGAAGCGGGGTGAGCACGCGTCAGCGGCTCCATGAAGGTCACGGTGTGCCGAGTGGTGTCTTCCTCCCCCGCAACCAGAGTTTCGGGCACCGTCACATTCTGGGCCACCCTGCAGTTCCTCGTCGTCGTCGTCATCGTCAGGAAGGGTGATGACATTGGATGAAGCTACAAGAAAGGAGTCGGAATCAGAAACCAAAAGTCAATCGACCGAAAAACGGAATTAAGAGACTGTTACCAGGTATTGAAGTCGCAGCATCCTCCATCTCATGGTCATCAGCCCTGGCTGAGGTCTCATAAGTAGCAGCACTGCAATCCCAAAAATCAGTCGGCTAAGTCAAAGTGTCGATCAGAGTTAAAGCCCGCACAAAACAAGAAGACTCAAGCAGCACGTTTACCCTGATATGGTGGGGATGGACACTTTCATCTTCGGCAGGACCTTGGTCGGCTTCGACGGTGCCACCCTGGACTGCTTCGGAGCCTTTTCAGTCGGCACCGGAGAAGTGGTCCGGGGGCGTTTGGTCGACTGGGTGACAGTCGCAACCCCCTTACCACATTCCGTTACAGGGTCATGGACAAGCTTCGACCGCCTTTCCGAGCGCGGTGGTGCGACCTCCTCCTCCTCCTCTACTTCTTCCTCATCATCATCATCATCATCATCATCATCATCATCATCATCTCCAGCAGCATCCGAATCCCACTCCTCCTGGCTTTCGCCCCCACTCGCTTCTCCCTCCTCAGTCGGAGTCTGCGCCCCATTGGGCATCGAGTACAGATTGGTGAGGGCTTGATATACGTCAAGACAAAGATCAATCGACCAAATTACAGCAGGAACGGAGTAAGCATGGCAAGAATACAATCGAAGATAAAGTAGGCATACCTTGTCTGGAATGCTGGAATGGTCGAGTGGAGGAATCCTCCGAGCTCCATGAGGGTTATCCTTGTTCCCAGTAACCGCGGCCATCCATCTCTCCAGTGTGGCATCGTCGACTGCTTCCGGGTTGATCCGAGTCTCATCTTCAGTCCCGCAGTACAGCCACATGCAATGGCCTCTGTACTGGAGAGGTTGGATGCGACGTCTAAGGAAAACCTCCAGGAGATCCATGCCTGTCACTCCTTCACGAACCAACCGGACCACGCGCTCCATCAGCATCTTCACGTCGGCTTTCTCCTCCGGGAGCACCTTCAGAGAACAGGGTTTGTTGGCTCGGTCCATGGTAAACTGAGGGAGGCCACTCGACTGCCCCGGCGTCGACTCGTCCTTGCAGTAAAACCAAGTCAACTGCCAGCCCCTGACCGACTCAGGAAGGGTCATCATTGGAAAAGTGCTCTTGTTCCTCATCTGGATCCCCAGGCCTCCACACATCTGAATGACCTTGGTTTTATCATCATCTGGACTCGCCTTCTTCACGGTCTGAGAGCGACACGTGAATATGTGCTTGAATAGGCCCCAGTGCGGTCGGCAACCAAGAAAATTCTCACACATGGATACAAAGGCAGCAAGATATGCGATGGAGTTCGGGTTGAAGTGGTGGAGCTGCGCTCCAAAGAAGTTCAAGAAACCACGGAAGAAAACACTCGGTGGCAAAGAAAATCTGCGGTCGACATGGGTAGCCAGAAGCACGCACTCACCCTCTTCCGGCTGGGGCTGCCACTCCTTCCCCGGTAGCCTTGCTACTCCGTGGGGGATCAGACCGTCATTGGCCATGTCGAGGAGATCCTTCTCCGTGATGGTCGACCGGATCCAATCTCCCTGGACCCAGCCGTTCGGCAGACGAGATCTAGACGAAGACCCGCCGCGGCTGGTGGCTCTCCCCTTCGCCGCTCCCGTCGCCGACGCCTTCTTCGCGCGTTCCAGCGCCGCCGTCTTCTCCTTCACCATGGCTGCCGGCGAGACGCGCGAGGAGCGGTTGTGCGGAGGCGAGAACGGGCGCGGTGGGCGGGGGCGAAGAAAGCAGAGAAAGAATGCAGAGGTACTACTCGAAAACCCTCGCCGGGCGCCTTTATAAGATCCCTTCCGAGTGGATGACAGGTGGGCCCGACCGATTCAGTCACATCCCGAAACAGTTGCGCGGACGCGATACGTGGCGAAAAAAGTGGCGCGGAGATCGAGGCGTTTATGCCCTATCCCATCCGAACGCTGCGGTCCGCCCCGCTTCGCGCGCTTCCCCAAATTTCGTATCCCGCAGAATCCGCAAACGGCAGACCGGTCTGCCAGACGCGAGGTTTTCCGCGATCCGTCGCTCGGAAATTGTTAAGTTCAAAAGGTCACTCGACGAAAGAAAAGAATGGATCGAGTCGACTGAAGAAAAAATTGCTAGATTCAACAAAGAGATTATTGATCCAAGACGACAGACGACCAGCATGCAAAAGCCAGTCGGAACCAACATCAACTCCTTCCTCACTCAAGCCTCAATCCATTCGGGGGCTAACGATGGGGTCATGTACCTAGGGTAGGGTCATAGACCTGATCTAAGTACCCTACCCAAGGACACCCTTAGAAGAGATCACCTTCCAGTCGACCTACGAGGACTCCACTCGACTGACTTGAAGGACTCGACCATGAAGACTCACTCGACCACCAGAAGGTCAAGTGACACTCTGTACTACAACGGTCTGTAATTAAGTAGACTTTATGGTAGTTAAGAATCTTTATGTGGGACGTTATCAGTAACGTCCCAGACTTAGTGTACTTTAAACCCCGCATTACTGAGGGCCGGAGGGGGTCTGGCAGGCACTATATAAGCCACCCCCCCACTTCAGTAAGAAGGGTTCGCACCCCTGTAATTCATATACACATAATCCACTCGACCGCCTCCGGGCTCCGAGACGTAGGGCTTTTACTTCCTCAGAGAAGGGCCTGAACTCGTATACCTCTTGTGTTTACAACCTCTCCATAGGTAGGACCTTGCCTCTCCATACCTACCCCCCACTCTACTGTCAGACTTAGAACCACGACATCGGGGCGTCGACGTCGGCAGGAGACGATGGCGAAGTGGGGCGACGGCGAATCGGGGAGACGGCGGCGCGGGGTGGGTCGAGAGATTTGGGGGGCAAGTGGTGGCTGGGGGGAAACGATTTTTTGGTTAAGTCAAAACTAGCGGTAGCACGTTTCGCAGAACGCGCTATAGCTAAGGTAGCTATAGCGCTTTTTCCAAAACACGCTACTGCTATACCTATGTAATTTTCTCCCTTTTTTATTTCCTTTTCTGTTTCTATAGCGGGGTCCTGGAAACGCGCTGCAGCTATGTTAGCTATAGCGCCTCTTACTAACACACGCTACAGCTATGCCTTTCTCTGTTTTTTCGCTTTTTCATTTATTTTTATTTACATTTTATTTTTTTCTTTCTCCTTTTTCTGTTTCTTCATTTTTATTTACTTTTCTATTTGTTTTTCATTTTATTTTATTTCCATTAGCAATAGCGCTCTTACTGGGAAGCGCGCTGCTACTCATGCCCTAGCGGTAGCGCGCTTCCTGCAAGCCCGCTACTGCTATGCGTAGCCCATCTTTTCACCAATGGGAATATTAGTAGTAGCGCTTTTACGGCAACACGCGCTACTGCTACAATCGTATCTGCAGCGCGGTTTATTCTGAACCGCTACTGCTATCTAGCACTAGCGCCCTTTTTTGACCCGCGTTGTTGCTAAATTTCTGTGTATAAGGTTTTCCCTAGTAGTGTTAGGTACGAGTCGTGTAGGAGTCGGACACGTTGTATCCTAAGCCTCTCATATATCAAGGGGCACCACACGTTGTTACCCATGACGACTTGATAGCAGCAGGTACGCGGGGGAGCCGACGGCTTGTGCCGACTCCCGGGTGGCCGGTGTTGCGATATCTTGGGAAGGAGCGCTCGTAATCATGCCCCGGGGATGTAGTCACATCGGTGAACCTCGTTAACAAATATCGTGCCTCGGTGTGTCGTCTATGATCTTGCATTTGCATTTTATTCTAACAAGTGGTATCATGAGCAAGGTTGCAAGAAGGCTATGTGGAGGATCATCCGGAGGTACGAGGATCGTGCTCGACGGGTGCCAGGGAACGTCCGATTGGTGCAAGGTGGAGCATGGCGGCGATCACGGAGGCGGTCGGTGGTGTCGGACACTTCGGGCAGGAGGCCTGGACCGTTCGATGGGCTGCGGTCGGTAAGGATCAGGTAGACGTGGCAATCGGACCGGCATAGTGGCTGTTGAAGATGTTGCAGAGGCGACAGATTCAGCTCGTGATCAGACCGGCGACTAGAAGTGGGGGACGACCGGATAGATCAGAGTGTGAGATGATGCTCTCAGTGTTGTACAAAGGCGGCGACACGGCACTGCGAATGGATTGTGTCGGCCACGCGGGTGGCTAGGGTAAGGCACGGCTTGTGCACGGAAGATGCGCGAGGTGGCGACTGTTACAGTAGGGTTGACGTGTGGCGAGTACCTGTGACAGGGTTGTTAAGTTTGATGGCGAGAGCGAAGATCAGCGACAAGGCGAAGTTCTCGTCGAAGATACAGCGACGGAATTTTCCGAGGGACACGGACAGAGGAAACGTTGGTCAGGCCTCAGTTGTTGGGGTTGCGTACGTGAGACGGCCGCTCGGGAGGCGTGCAACAGTTGGATTTCGCGGGCGGCAAGGAACATACGCGAAGGGCGTTCGCTGGCATGCTGGGGCAGGACTCTGCGGGCGTGCAACGCAAGGAGAAAATCAAGTTACAAAAGAAAAGCTCAGGGTCCGGCAGATTAGCAGGCAAACATGCATGTCGGTTTGGATTTTGAAAGGAAATTATGTGCGTGCATGTGGGGCAGTGCGGAACCGTAATGGTATTGTGCCTATGCATGGTAGGTGCATCGTTTGCATGTGTGGTAGGTCAACCCGGCAATCCGATCCATAGGTGGCCGCGCCCATGGGCACCCGACCTGAGTGGGTAGGGTATGTGTCGTTATCTTCACCATAGTGATGGGGCATGGGTATAAGTTTGTCCCATGGATTATCCGATGGGCCACCCGATTAAAATTATTAATTAAATACCTTTAAATTTCATATTCATATGTTTCATAAGATGCACATACATCAGATCTATAAGTTGTATAGAGCCCCAAACCTCATGTAGGTAATGTACAGGTCTTTAAAGGCCACAAGGCAAAAACGTAGGAAGCCCAACAACGCACGGATATTCGATTCTGAGCTCGGGCTCAGCTACACTCGAAATCATCACGTTGGCTAGCATGTGGATGTGTGCTGGTTGTTGTATATCTGTCAAGTATAGAAGATGTATTGTAGGGAAATATAATCTGCTCTCGACGCATTAATTGTGACGGTAGCCGGTAGGACACAGGCGGAACAGCTGAGCCCTGCACGGCTCAGTTAATGAGCTATACCAGGCTGAGCCGTGTGCGTGGCTTAGCAGCTGTAACCACCCAGTGTCCACGTCCTTTTTATATCGCACCGAGCAAACCCTGCCAAACTTTTCGTCTGTTCATGTGCATACGTGAGAATTGACTGCTCCACATATTACCACTGATATGATTGATGTGCACCTTCTCACATCTCAAAAGTGAAGATGCCACCTCGAGCTCAAGGCTGCTGCTTGGCTAATCGCTAGTACACCCTATAGTTTTACAGACCCTTTGAACAAAAACTTTGAGAAATTAAGTGGACAGTTTGCAAGATTGAAATCAAAATATACAAGTGCAAGATGTCAGCATTCACACTTGGTATTTTTTGTACAGGTGTTAACCAAATCTAGAGATGGCATGACATTACCAAAACTCATGAAATTACACCAAGGGAAAAGATGAACTCGCATGGAAAAAATAGACCGTCTTGTTTCAGATTTTCTGAAAGACTCATGGAATGTATTCAGATTTTTATTCGGAGCTAGATCAAAAGATGTACACAGGATGTATTGGAACCTCGGCTAAACACATAGGTACGTGCACCATGAAGTACACGGGAGAAGCAAAGCAAAACAAAAAAAATTAGGTTGGAGATAATTAAGCATCATAAGATCTGAAGAATTAAAAAGACAACTAGCTGACTGGCTGTACCACGATTCAAATACTCCCTCCGTCCGAAAATACTTGTCGTCAAAATGAACAAAGGGGGATGCATCTAGAATTAAAATACATCTAGATACACCCCCTTTTATTCATTTCGATTACAAGTATTTCCGGACGGAGGGAGTACTTATGTCAAAATGCAACAAAGTTTACAATCTACCAACTAGTAGAATATACAACCTGGACATAAAAGATGGTGCAACGCCACACAAGATCCGCGTTGTTAGCTTGGCAAATAAGAGGAAAATCTTAATTAATATGTCTTGATCACATAGCATTCATAATAAAGCATGCCAGTGTAAATAGTACCACTTCATAATTAAAACCATGAGAGAGAACTAGAGCTAATTTGTGCCGCTGCATCTTCCGTGCTAATTTGGCCAATTACAAATTAGAGAGACCTGAAGGGCTGAAATATCACCAAAGATTTAGCCACGGAAGTTAGCTATCCATGTGCCAAAACCATGACTTGGTTTCCGTATCTTATGGGTTTCAACACTCGCCTATCCCAACTTGTTTGGGACTGAAAGGCTTTGCTGCTGCAAAATCTACTTTTGCCTTTGCTTCTTCTCCTCCTGCTCCTCTAACCTCTAATGCAATGTAACGCCCTCGATGCGGCTATAGCTCCCACGTGTCGAGGCACGACTTAGAGACATAACCGCATTGAAAGCAATGTCGCAAGTCAGGCAATCATTACAACATCCCATGTAATACATAATAAAAGGGGGAGATAACATAGTTGGCTTACACTCGCCACGTCACATCAGAGTACATAAATAACATCCATCAAACAAACACTCATGGCCCGACTACGACGCCAAAATAGAAAAGAACCCAACATGCGACAAGGCCCTGAATCAAACCCCAACTAGGCACCACTACTGATCATCGGGAAAGGAAACATAATAACGCTGAGAGTCCTCGTCGAACTCCCACTTGAGCTCGTACTCGACACTTGGAGCGAAATCACCTGGACCTGCATCTGAAATTATAGTATCTGTGAGCCACAGGGACTCAGCAATCTCGCACCCTCACGATCAAGACAATTCAAGCTTATAGGAATGGATAAGGCAAATATATGTGGAGCTGTAGCAAGCGACTAGCATATATGGTGGCTAACTTATCCGCAAAAGAGAGCGAGAAGAGGGGGCAAAGCGCGAGCGAGAATCTAGAAGAGCAACCTGCGCAAGCATTACTCCAACCCCGTGTCCACTTCCCGGACTCCGCCGAGAAGAGGCCATCACGGTAACACACACGGTTGATTCATTTTAAACAATTAAGGTTTAAGTTATCTACAACTGGACATTAACAAATTCCCATCTGCCCATAAACGCGGGCACGGCTTTCGAAAGTTCAATCCCTGCAGGGGAGTCCCAACTTAGCCCATGACAAGCTCTCACGGTCAACGAAGGAATAGACCTCCTCCCAAGACGTTCCGATCAGACTCGGTATCTCGGTAACTCAAGACACTTCGACAGGTTAAAACAAGACCAGCAACACCGCCCGAATGTGCCGACAAATCCCGATAGGAGCTGCACATATCTCTTTCTTAGGGCACACTCAGATGAGCCAGACGTCGGGTAAGCCAGCCCAGAGTTGCCCCTGGTAGCCTCGGACATCGCTCAGTGGGACCAACACTCAGAGGAGCACTGGCCCGGGGGGGGGGGTTAAAATAAGATGACCCTTGAGTCTGCAGAACCCAAGGGAAAGAAAAGGATAGGTGGCAAATGGTAAGACCATGTTGGGCATTGCTGGAAAAGCTTTAATCAAGGCGAAATATCAAGGGGTTCCCATTATAACCCAACCGCGTAAGGAACGCAAAATCCGGGAACATAACACCGATATGACGGAAACTAGGGCGGCAAGAGTGGAACAAAATATTAGGCGAGAGGCCGAGCCTTCCACCCTTCACCAAGTATATAGATGCATTAAGATAACATAGCAATATAATGATATCCCAACAAGTAAATAAATGTCCCAACAAGGAACGGCTCCAAACTTCACCTGCAACTAGCAACGCTATAAGAGGGGCTGAGCAAAGCGGTAACATAGCCAATCAACGGTTTGCTAGGACAAGGTGGGTTAGAGGCTCAACATGGCAATTGGGAGGCTGACAAGCAAAAGGTAGGCATCGTAGCATTGACATAGCAAGAGCGAGCAAACTAGCATAGCAAAGATAGTAGTGATTTCGAGGGTATGATCATCTTGCCTGCACAGTTGTCAGAGTTGACTGGATCCTCACAAGCAAACTCAACGGGCTCCTCGGTAGCGAACTCGTTTCCCGGCTCTACCCAAACAAGACAAACAAGCAACAAGGATACAATCAACCACGTGCAAGACCAAGCAAAATGATGAAATGATGATATGCTATGCGGGATGCAAAATGCAAGATATGACAGGAAATGCATGAACCTGGCCTCAACTTGGAATTCCAAGGGTGCCACTGGATAGAGGGGATGAAATCGCTTGAAAACGATATAAAGATCATTGGAATCGAAGTTACGGTTTGGAAATGGCAAGCGTTTTAAGATATGACACCGGTCTGCGATTTACAGCAAGTAGGCATCTAAACGCAACGAAATGAACATGCTACAGCCACCAAACATAACAACAAAATACATGGCAGGGATGCCCACAAGATGCTTAACAAAAGACTAGCACTGAGCCACGGCCAATTCATCCATTATGAGGTTCAAACAAGCATGGCAAAAACGCAAATGCAAAACAGATTCCAGACTTAGTGAAATTAACACTAGTCTGAAATTTTAGATCACGAAGCCCTATACGGAGCAGCAAAACAACATGATACATGACCTGAACATGACAAGTAAGAACATGGCATGGAGCTACTCAACAAGCTTAACAAAAGTCCCAAAGTGACCTGGGGCCAAAAGGGATCACAAAATATATTAACGGGCACACGAACATAGCTAAAACACAATCAGTTTTCAGACTTAGTGAAAACTGAGACATGCTGAAATATAACTCGCGAAGGCATGTAAACGAGCTCGATGCACTCACCATGGTGCAAGTCACAGCAAGGCAAGTATACATCCATTAAGAAGGCACAAAATACAAGGTAGACATGGCAAGAACAATGGCATAGCATGCACGGATCAACTACAACAACGCCGGCAAAATCGCAAACGAGTTGACGGTCTGCCCAGATTCACCACGAAGCAAAAGTAGAGCTCGATTGACTCAAGCTATGTTGCTCCATAGTTGCAAACAAAGACATGGATGGATAGAGCATAACATGATTAACAAAACTCCTTTAGTGATCATCCTCAAAAGAGGCACGGATCACTAGGAAACAAGCTGAACATATGGCATCATGAACTAAAATATCCCAGACTTAGTGAAAACAACTAAGTCCCTGAAAACAGATTTCCCGGATGCCTCACTTTGCAAGCTTGCGCAAGTCACCTCACACATCCTAAAAATTCATGGGTTGCACCTCTGGAAAGAAGACAAAATGCTTAACAAAACATATGAAGGACTCACAGGCATAGCGTGCACACAATAATCATGGCAAAAATGACAAAAGTCTAAGATGAACTAGCAGATCTGACAATTAACTCACGAAGCCTCCTTCTAACAGCATTTTGGGCATCAAGATGAACTCAAATGAAAATGATGCAATGGAATGAAATCATGTACTCGTTGAGGCGAACATTTTGGTATACTATATGCCCAAATCGGAGCTACGAATGCAAAGTTACGGGCGGTCAAAATATGCATAAAAACTAGGGTTAGGGACGAAAAAGTCAACCGAGAACTCAGATCCAGATCGGGATCTCGCGGGTACTGTTCACGACACTGTTCACGGCGCGTTCTTCGAGGTTCATCGGCGCCGTTCGCCGGACTTGGAGCTCGCCGGAGACGCGGGAGGAGGCCGAAGCAGCGGGGGAGGCCCGATCCGGCGACGAGGTGGCGAGGGGCGGCGCGGCCGGGGTCGCCGTGGCCGCGGGAGGCCGATTCGAAGGGCGGCGGGGCGCGGCTCGCGCGCCGGCGAGGTGTGGCGGTCGCCGGCCCGCGATGGTGGCCGCGGGCGGCGCTGAGCGCGAGGAGGAAGACAGGTGGCGGCGGCGTTCGGAGATGGGCTCGCGGGGGCTTCCCGTGGGCCTGGCGGGCCTCGGGCGCCGACGGCGAAGCGGTCCCGCGGGCGCTGACGTGGCGGCGGCGGGGTGGCGATTTTTGTCCGGCCGGGTCGGACGTGTCCGGCTCGGCGCGGAGATGTTTTTTTTTGGACTAGGGTTTCGGGGAAGGAGATGATTCGAAAATGGAGGGGTGTATATATAGGCATAGAGGGAGCTAGGAGAGTCCAAATGAGGTGCGGTTTTCAGCCACGCGATCATGATCGAACGCTCTAGGACATGGAGCAGAGTTTGGTGGGTTTTGGGCCAAAAGGGAGGGGTGTTGGACTGCAACACACACGAGGCCTTTTCGGTCCCTCGGTTAACCGTTGGAGTATCAAACGAAGTCCAAATGGTACGAAACTTGACAGGCGGTCTACCGGTAGTAAACCAAGGCCGCATGGCAAGTCTCGGTCCAATCCGGAAATGTTTAATCCCCACACACGAAAGAAAGGTAGAAATGACCACCGGAGGAGAACGAAGCGCCGTAATGCAAAACGGACAACGGGGAAAATGCTCGAATGCATGAGATGAACACGTATGCAAATGCAATGCACATGATGACATGATATGAGATGCATGAAAACGAAAACAACACACGGAGACAAAACCCAAACCCGAGGAAATAAATATAACTTAACGCCGGAAACGGCAAGAGTTGGAGTACAAATTGGGAAAGTTACATCCGGGGTGTTACAACACTCCACCACTACGAAAAGATCTCGTCCCGAGATCTAGGACTGAAAGAACTCCGGGTACTCAGAACGGAGGTGATCCTCGCGTTCCCAGGTAGCTTCACGGTCGGAATGGTGAGACCACTTGACTTTGAGAAATTTGATTGACTTGTTGCGAGTCTTGCGTTCAGTCTCTTCAAGAATAGCAACTGGGTGCTCACGATAGGAGAGATCTTCTTGGAGCTCAATGTCCTCGAAGTTGACGGTGCGGTCAGGAGTCTTGAAGCACTTTCGAAGCTGAGAGACGTGGAACACATCATGAACATTTGCAAAGTTTGAAGGAAGCTCGAGTTGATAGGCGAGGTCGCCTCTCTTGCTGACAATCTTGAAAGGTCCCACGTATCGAGGGGCAAGCTTCCCTTTGATACCGAAGCGACGAGTACCTTTCATAGGAGAGACACGGAGGTAAACATGATCTCCGATCTCGAAAGCCAAATCACGGTGCTTACTATCATAGTAGCTCTTTTGACGGGATTGCGCTGCTTTGAGGTTATCACGAATGACTTTGCACATTTCTTCTGCTTCTGTGATTAAGTCATTACCCAAAAGCTGACGTTCACCGGTTTCAGACCAGTTGAGAGGGGTACGGCACTTCCTGCCATACAGAATTTCAAATGGGGCCTTGCCCGAACTTGCTTGAAAACTGTTGTTGTATGAGAATTCAGCATAAGGAAGACAATCCTCCCACTTCATGCCGAAGGAGATCACACAAGCCCTGAGCATATCTTCAAGAATCTGGTTGACACGCTCGACTTGACCGCTTGTTTTGGGATGGAAAGCAGTGCTGAAGCGGATGTTTGTGCCCATGGCCTTCTGGAAAGAATCCCAAAACTTGGAGGTAAAGATGCTGCCACGGTCTGAAGAGATCACTTGAGGAATACCGTGCAGAGACACAATGCGAGAGGTATAGAGTTCCGCCAATTGAGCTGCAGTGATCGACTCTTTGATAGGCAGAAAGTGAGCCACTTTGGTGAGCTTGTCGATGACAACAAATATAGCATCATTGCCACGCTTGGACTTTGGAAACCCAGTCACGAAGTCCATTTCAATGTGGTCAAACTTCCATTCTGGAATGGCAAGAGGTTGGAGGAGACCAGCTGGCTTTTGGTGTTCTGCCTTCACTCTTCTGCAGACATCACATTCATTCACGAATTGAGCGATCTCGCGCTTCATTCGAGTCCACCAATAAGCTTGCTTGAGGTCCTGATACATCTTCGTGCTCCCAGGGTGGATGGAGAGGAGAGAATTGTGAGCCTTGTTCATGATCACTTTACGAAGTTCACCTTTGGGCACAACAATTCGATCCTCGAAGAAGAGAATGTCCTTGTCATCAAGGCGGTAGCACTTGTACTTGGACTGACTCTTGGCAATCCCAATCTTCACCTTTTTTACCATAGCATCCAGAAGCTGGGCTTGGCGAATCTGGTCTTCTAAGGTAGGAGAGACTTGAAGGTTGGCGAGGAAACCTTGAAGAACAACTTGCAGATTAAGTTTGTGGAAAGCTTCACAAAGCTCAGGTTGATAAGGCTTGAGAATCAGACTGTTGCAATAGGCCTTTCTGCTCAAAGCGTCAGCAATCACATTAGCCTTGCCTGGAGTATACTCAATACTCGGATTATATTCTTGAATCATCTCGACCCATCGAGTTTGCCTTAGGTTGAGATTAGGCTGAGTGAAGATGTACTTGAGACTCTTGTGATCAGTGAAAATGTCCACTTTTCTTCCCAATAGAAGATGTCTCCAAGTCAACAAAGCATGCACAACTTCCGCCAACTCGAGATCATGAGTGGGGTAGTTCTTCTCATTAGGCTTCAACTGGCGAGATGTATAAGCAACCACTTTCTTCTCTTGCATCAATACTGCGCCAAGACCTTGGAGAGAGGCATCACAAAAGACCTCGTACGGCTTGGATTCATCAGGTGGAGTCAGAACTGGAGCAGTGATCAATTTCTCTTTCAAAGTGTTGAAAGCAATATCACACTCCGGAGACCAAACGTACTTGACATGCTTCTGAAGAAGATTTGAGAGAGGCTTCGCGATCTTGGAAAAGTTTTCAACGAATCTTCGGCAATAGCTTGCGAGACCGAGAAAACTGCGGAGTTGCTTCACGTTCTGAGGAGGTTCCCAATTCACAATAGCAGACACCTTCTCGGGATTCACGGAAATGCCCTTGGCAGAGATGATATGACCAAGATAAAGGACCTCATCGAGCCAAAATTCACACTTGGAGAACTTGGCGTAGAACTGATGTTCCCTGAGCTTATCGAGAACCAAACGCAAGTGCTTAGCATGATCTTCCTTGTTCTTGGAGAAAACCAGAATGTCATCGAGATAGACCAAAACGAAGTCATTGGTGTAGGCGTTGAAGATGAAATTCATCATGCGAGAGAACGTCGGAGGAGCGTTGGCGAGGCCAAAAGACATGACAGTGTATTCATATGAACCAAAGCTTGTTCTGAATGCTATCTTGGGAATATCTTCTTCACGAATGCGAATTTGGTGATAACCCATACGGAGAACAAGCTTGGAGAATACTTGGGCACCTTTGAGTTGTTCGAATAGCTCATTTATGTTGGGAAGTGGGTATTTGTTCTTGATGGTCTTCTTGTTCACTGGACGGTAATCAACACAAAGTCGGTCCGTTCCATCCTTCTTCTTCACAAAAAGAACACCACAACCCCACGGAGAAGTACTAGGCCGGATGAGACCCAATCTTTCTTGCTCATCGAGTTGCTTCTTCAGCTCCTTCAACTCTTCAGGTCCGAGCTTGTAAGGACGTTTGCACACAGGTTCTGTGCCAGGCTCAAGCTCAATAACGAATTCAACTGGCCGGTGCGGAGGCATTCCTGGGAGCTCTTCTGGAAAGACGTCTTGATATTCGCAAACGACTGGAATTTGAGAGATGGCATCCAATTCACCCTTCTCATTGAGAGAAAACAGACGGATAGTATTATCCCGAGCGGCAAAGATAATTACATCCTCAGTCAATTGAATCTGTCTGGCAGCACAATCAAGATGTGCCTTGTGCTTAGAAAGCCAATCCATTCCGAGAATAAGATCAATATCCGAGTTTCCAAGAACCACCGGAGAAGAGAGAAATTTGTAATCCCCCAATGTGATAGAAACATCTGGGGCAAACGCGCTTGCATTCATAAATTTACCCGGAGAAACCACAGATAACTGTCTAGTCAAATCTTGCAAAGGCAACTCATGCTTAGAAACAAATGGCCTCGAGATGAAACAATGCGATGCACCCGTGTCAAAAAGAACTTTAGCAGGAATATCATTAACAGGAAGGTTACCCATGATCACATCTGACGAGTCCTCTGCCTGAGCTGCATTCATCAAATTGACCTTGGCGGACTTGGGGTTATGCTTGACCACAGCTGTACTTGCCGATCTCACAGGAGGAGGAGGAGGAAGACGCCTCTGGTTGAAACACTTGTTGGCATAGTGACCCTTCTGTTGGCACTTGTTGCACGTGACCTCTGAAAGCGGACGGTGATACGGAGCACTCGATCTTGGAGCTTGAGACGAAGTCTTGTTCTGAAAGCCTGGGTTGGGTGGGTGGGAAGAACCACTGCCACCTTTGCTCTTCTGCTGAAACGGCTGACGGAACGGAGGAGGAGGAAGCCAAAACTTCTGCTGCTTGGCCACTTGAGTAGAGGAAGAAGAAGTAACATCTCTGACTCGCTTCCTAGAAGCATCACACCTCAACTGAGCAGCCTCTTGCTTCAGTGCCATGTTGTAGAACTCATCGTATCTCAAGGGCTCGAAGAGAACAAGAGCGAGCTGAATATCTTCTCTGAGACCACCCCTGAACTGATATATCATGCTCTTCTCATCAGGCACGTCCTGCTTGGCAAAGCGGGCAAGCTTCTGGAACAATTTGTTGTAGTCATAGACAGACAAAGAGCCTTGCTTCAAATTGCGGAATTCCTCACGCTTGCTTTCAACCACGCTCTGCGGAATGTGATGAGCTCGGAAATCTCGACGGAAATCATCCCAAGTGATAACACGTCCACCTCTGGAATCCTTGTACTGCTGGAACCATTCTGCAGCTTGATCTTTGAGTTGGAAGGAAGCGAACTTGACAAAGTCCTCAGGCATGACGTTGCTGCACTCGAAATGCTTACACAGATCCACAAGCCAATCGTCAGCATCGGTTGCCTCAACACAATTACTGAAAGTCTTTGGCCCGTTAGCAAAGAACTGGTTGAGTGTAGCAAAGTGACTCTGATTGCTGCCTTGATTCCCTTGAGTGTCTTAACTGCGCTCTTGAAGAATTTGCATGATCAGCTGAGTGTTTGCATTGGTTGCGGCCATCACAGCTTGCCATGCCTCTGGAGGAGGTGGAGGTGGTGGCGGATCTTGATTCTGGTTCTGACTGGTGCTCTTAGCGGGAGCCATCCTGAAGAGGTTGACCACCGTTAGCACATTGACAGATAAATATTTAAGCTGAATCCAACGGAATGAAAAATTGCGACATATAGTCTTCACATCCGAACAAAATGAACGAATGCATTCCTCTTTCAAATGGTCACATATCCATAAATTGAGAAGCCACGTAGAATTAAGGTAGAGAAATAAATCAACAAGGTACGGATCAAGAACGAATAATCGGTAAGAAATCCCAATCTCAAACCAATATCCGTGGAAGAAGAACTAGAGCTACTAGAGTTCCCACCTATGAAACTCCCGAACCTTTCCGGTTATGCAATCAGGTGTTGGGGATACAGGGGAAGCATAATATCTCACCCAAACTAGCAAATCCTACATCCAGCTGTATCCATCCTTCAACACATAACCAAGAAAAACTTCGGAAACCATCTACCTCAACCTTCGAAAAGCATCCGTTATACAAGTTATGGCGATACTCCCGAACTCCCGCCCCAGTACTGGGTGGCGTCGAGGTTATCTCACCAACGAACTGCATAAAAGAGATTTTTGATGTCGGCGAACATATCTCAAGTATTCCAGAATTGCAACGATAAAATTATGATGACAATACCTCAGAGCTCAACTCCCCGGGACACTTCCACTAAACCCCTGACAGGAGGCACCAAGACAGTATTCTCATCATAAGCCATCGGAACAAATCCAAGATACTCGCGTGATCCTAAATTTTTTTGTGAAATTTGAGAAGAGAAGAGTCAAAACTCTACGTCAGGATGCCTTACCAGATCGATGAGGAGACTGGGAAGTAAAAAGAATTCCTAAGCTCTCCGATATATAATTCCTAAGGACTCAAAACATTTTTCTAGACACAACTCGGCTGCTAAAAACGATCAAGCAATGGGGCTCCTAAGGTCGGGGAAGGCTCTGATTACCAACTTGTAACGCCCTCGATGCGGCTATAGCTCCCACGTGTCGAGGCACGACTTAGAGACATAACCGCATTGAAAGCAATGTCGCAAGTCAGGCAATCATTACAACATCCCATGTAATACATAATAAAAGGGGGAGATAACATAGTTGGCTTACACTCGCCACGTCACATCAGAGTACATAAATAACATCCATCAAACAAACACTCATGGCCCGACTACGGCGCCAAAATAGAAAAGAACCCAACATGCGACAAGGCCCTGAATCAAACCCCAACTAGGCACCACTACTGATCATCGGGAAAGGAAACATAATAACGCTGAGAGTCCTCGTCGAACTCCCACTTGAGCTCGTACTCGTCACTTGGAGCGAAATCACCTGGACCTGCATCTGGAATTATAGTATCTGTGAGCCACAGGGACTCAGCAATCTCGCACCCTCGCGATCAAGACTATTCAAGCTTATAGGAATGGATAAGGCAAATATATGTGGAGCTGTAGCAAGCGACTAGCATATATGGTGGCTAACTTATCCGCAAAAGAGAGCGAGAAGAGGGGGCAAAGCGCGAGCGAGAATCTAGAAGAGCAACCTGCGCAAGCATTACTCCAACCCCGTGTCCACTTCCCGGACTCCGCCGAGAAGAGGCCATCACGGTAACACACACGGTTGATTCATTTTAAACAATTAAGGTTTAAGTTATCTACAACCGGACATTAACAAATTCCCATCTGCTCATAACCGCGGGCACGGCTTTCGAAAGTTCAATCCCTGCAGGGGAGTCCCAACTTAGCCCATGACAAGCTCTCACGGTCAACGAAGGAATAGACCTCCTCCCAAGACGTTCCGATCAGACTCGGTATCTCGGTAACTCAAGACACTTCGACAGGTTAAAACAAGACCAGCAACACCGCCCGAATGTGCCGACAAATCCCGATAGGAGCTGCACATATCTCTTTCTCAGGGCACACTCAGATGAGCCAGACGTCGGGTAAGCCAGCCCAGAGTTGCCCCTGGTAGCCTCGGACATCGCTCAGTGGGACCAACACTCAGAGGAGCACTGGCCCGGGGGGGGGGGGGGTTAAAATAAGATGACCCTTGAGTCTGCAGAACCCAAGGGAAAGAAAAGGATAGGTGGCAAATGGTAAGACCAATGTTGGGCATTGCTGGAAAAGCTTTAATCAAGGCGAAATATCAAGGGGTTCCCATTATAACCCAACCGCGTAAGGAACGCAAAATCCGGGAACATAACACCGATATGACGGAAACTAGGGCGGCAAGAGTGGAACAAAACACTAGGCGAGAGGCCGAGCCTTCCACCCTTTACCAAGTATATAGATGCATTAAGATAACATAGCAATATAATGATATCCCAACAAGTAAATAAATGTTCCAACAAGGAACGGCCTCCAATCTTCACCTGCAACTAGCAACGCTATAAGAGGGGCTGAGCAAAGCGGTAACATAGCCAATCAACGGTTTGCTAGGACAAGGTGGGTTAGAGGTGGACATGGCAATTGGGAGGCTGACAAGCAAAAGGTAGGCATTGTAGCATTGGCATAGCAAGAGCGAGCAAACTAGCATAGCAAAGATAGTAGTGATTTCGAGGGTATGATCATCTTGCCTGCACAGTTGTCAGAGTTGACTAGATCCTCACAAGCAAACTCAACGGGCTCCTCGGTAGAGAACTCGTCTCCCGGCTCTACCCAAACAGGACAAACAAGCAACAAGGATACAATCAACCACGTGCAAGACCAAGCAATATGATGAAATGATGATATGCTATGCGGGATGCGATGCGGGATGCAAAATGCAAGATATGACAGGAAATGCATGAACCTGGCCTCAACGTGGAATTCCAAGGGTGCCACTGGATAGAGGGGATGAAATCGCTTGAAAACGATATAAAGATCATTGGAATCGGAGTTACAGTTTGGAAATGGCAAGCGTTTTAAGATATGACACCGGTCTGCGATTTACAGCAAGTAGGCATCTAAATGCAACGAAATGAACATGCTACAGCCACCAAACATGACAACAAAATACATGGCAGGGATGCCCACAAGATGCTTAACAAAAGACTAGCACTGAGCCACGGCCAATTCATCCATTATGAGGTTCAAACAAGCATGGCAAAAACGCAAATGCAAAACAGATTCCAGACTTAGTGAAATTAACACTAGTCTGAAATTTCAGATCACGAAGCCCTCTTCGGAGCAGCAAAACAACATGATACATGACCTGAACATGACAAGTAAGAACATGGCATGGAGCTACTCAACAAGCTTAACAAAAGTCCCAAAGTGACCTGGGGCCAAAAGGGATCACAAAATATATTAACGGGCACACGAACATAGCTAAAACACAATCAGTTTTCAGACTTAGTGAAAACTGAGACATGCTGAAATATAACTCGCGAAGGCATGTAAACGAGCTCGATGCACTCACCATGGTGCAAGTCACAGCAAGGCAAGTATACATCCATTAAGAAGGCACAAAATACAAGGTAGACATGGCAAGAACAATGGCATAGCATGCACGGATCAACTACAACAACGCCGGCAAAATCGCAAACGAGTTGACGGTCTGTCCAGATTCACCACGAAGCAAAAGTAGAGCTCGATTTACTCAAGCTATGTTGCTCCATAATTGAAAACAAAGACATGGATGGATAGAGCATAACATGATTAACAAAACTCCTTTAGTTATCATCCTCAAAAGAGGCACGGATCACTAGGAAACAAGCTGAACATATGGCATCATGAACTAAAATATCCCAGACTTAGTGAAAACAACTAAGTCCCTGAAAACAGATTTCCCGGATGCCTCACTTTGCAAGCTTGCGCAAGTCACCTCACACATCCTAAAAATTCATGGGTTGCACCTCTGGAAAGAAGACAAAATGCTTAACAAAACATATGAAGGACTCACAGGCATAGCGTGCACACAATAATCATGGCAAAAATGACAAAAGTCTAAGATGAACTAGCAGATCTAACAATTAACTCACGAAGCCTCCTTCTAACAGCATTTTGGGCATCAAGATGAACTCAAATGAAAATGATGCAATGGAATGAAATGATGTACTCGTCGAGGCGAACATTTTAATGTACTATATGCCCAAATCGGAGCTACGGATACAAAGTTACAGGCGGTCAAAGTATGCATAAAAAACTAGGGTTAGGGACGAAAAAGTCAACCGAGAACTCAGATCCAGATCGGGATCTCGCGGGTACTGTTCACGACACTGTTCACGGCGCGTTCTTCGAGGTTCGTCGTGTCGTTCGCCGGACTTGGAGCTCGCCGGAGACGCGGGAGGAGGCCGGAGCAGCGGGGGAGCCCGATCCGGCGACGAGTGGCGAGGGGCGGCGCGGCCGGGGTCGCCGTGGCCGCGGAGGCCGATTCGAAGGGCGGCGGGGCACGGCTCGCGGCCGGCGAGGTGCGGCGGTCGCCGGCCCGCGATGGTGGGGGCGGCGCCGAGCGCGAGAGGAAGACAGGCGGCGGCGGCGTTCGGAGATGGGCTCGCGGGGGCTTCCCGCGGGCCTGGCGGGCCTCGGGCCGACGGCGAAGCGGTCCCGCGGGCACTGACGTGGCGGGGCGGCGGTGGCGATTTTTGTCGCCGGGTCGGACGTGTCCGGCTCGGCGCGGAGATGTTTTTTTTTGGACTAGGGTTTCGGGGAAGGAGATGATCCGAAAATGGAGGGGTGTATATATAGGCATAGAGGGAGCTAGGAGAGTCCAAATGAGGTGCGGTTTTCGGCCACGCGATCGTGATAGAACGCTCTAGGACATGGAGCAGAGTTTGGTGGGTTTTAGGCCAAAAGGGAGGGGTGTTGGACTGCAACACACACGAGGCCTTTTCGGTCCCTCGGTTAACCGTTGGAGTATCAAACGAAGTCAAAATGGTACAAAACTTGACAGGCGGTCTACCGGTAGTAAACCAAGGCCGCATGGCAAGTCTCGGTCCAATCCGGAAATGTTTAATCCCCACACATGAAAGAAAGATAGAAATGACCACCGGAGGAGAACGAAGCGCCGTAATGCAAAACGGACAACGGGGAAAATGCTCGAATGCACGAAATGAACACGTATGCAAATGCAATGCACATGATGACATGATATGAGATGCATGAAAACAAAAACAACACACGAAGACAAAACCCAAACCCGAGGAAATAAATATAACTTAACGCCGGAAACGGCAAGAGTTGGAGTACAAATTGGGAAAGTTACATCCGGGGTGTTACATGCAAACACAAGGGGGTTAAAAAAATTCAAAGAATACAATTAATGTCAGAAGGAACATGGAGGGCGAGGGACTTACTTCTGTTGCTCTTCAACAGCATTCCACACCTGTTGTTTTCTGGTCCATGCATGGCTTCCCACATTTCCATTTGCTTGTCAACACCACTTGATCATTGATACAACGCTCGTCTGAAATTAAAATCTGTCTGCCTATATCATTTCTGATATATAAGATGAAGTATATACATAAAAGTATACAATGTGAGCATCGTTGCTGGTAAATGCAACCTGAAAATTTGTCCTGTATCTTGTGAATTGTAGGTAAAAACTATGGCTAGAATTAAACATGTTCGTCTAGAAATGCAAGGTGATCTGACCAAAAAATAAAACTGACACGGTCTCCATCAGAGAGCTGAGAAAGGGGGATACACACAAATCCCCAAACGCAATTCTCCATCTTTTCTTAGTAAGTAATGATTACTGATGTCACTTAGTAATCCAATCGTCTTATAAGCTACTACTACTACTAGAATGTAATGTCCCTTATGTCACATCTAATTCTTTCTTTTTTACACTATATGTCACCTTTAACTTGAAACACGAAACTGTCACACAACGGCGCGCTCCCAAGACATAACCTGAGTTCCCAGTGATAAACAAACTTTGTAAGTTTGCACAGACGGGAACAGGGGGCGGAAATGAAACGCTAACTTGCAAGAATGGTGGTGGAATATCAGATGGGACCACGCTTTGTATGGTGCCATGCTAACATTTTTCAAGAAACATATTCAAATGTTTTCAGTACTCACAAACCATGTGCCTACAATCTATACAAAATTCCACATAAAAATTTGAAACACACGGTGGGAACAAATGAAAGGCAAATTCAGTATGAATGGTGTAGCAGAAGATACAAAATCCTGAGTGACACTACTCACAATCAGATTTTGTCTTCTTTGTTTCTACATGTGCACTTCGGGTTCAGACTTCATCGTTTAGCTGACCACACACACAAACACACCTCCTTGACACTCGCCACTTTCCAATAATTTTCAGCAGCATCTATATGCCCGTTTGTAAATTCTGCATTATGGGACCAATTACGGTGTGAGAGCATATATGTTACCAAGATCTACCTGTTCGCATCCTACACACACAACATGAACAAACATCTTCATCCCGTTTGTTCAGCTAGTCGAACATACAGAAAGCATTGCGGCGAATTTCATGTTGTCGTACGACAAACAGAGCAGCATTCAACAAAACAGTTAATAGCAGGTGCCCTACAATGTACAATGGCTTCAGGTCGCACCTTTTCGTTCACCCAGTCGCCTCTGGATTCACCGCGCCTGTCGACTGTGCGGAGCTTGTCGGAGAAGCCTCCCGCCGACGGGGCCCGTCGCCGTCTTGCCTGCCCTGGCTTGCACCGCCAACACGATGGCTGCACCCGGAGGGCCGGAGGCAGCATTCGACTCAGCCAGGTCAGCGCTCGCATCAGCAATCCGCGGGAGGACCTCTAGGGGCACCGGATCCGGGTGGTCCAAGCTGTCTGCGAACTCTGCTCGTAGAGGAAATCTGCAACACACGGCCATGGGGGCGTTGCCATGGTCAGGCGGCGCCCATGTCGGCTGGACTAGGAAAAATTGATAGATCTCCTAGTAGGGCAGGGTCCCTTACCCGTCGACGGCGTCAAGCAGGAACTCCAGGCCAACATCTTTCATCGCTGGTTAGCAGGAGCGACCTCGGCCTCCCACAGCAGTGGGGAACGGTGGATAGCTGGCCGCGGCGGTGGCGGCGGCTTCGAGAACCACCGAGGTGGGTTTGGAGTTGAGTCTGGTCCGACCGTCCGACCGAGAGGCGACCTGTAGTTCTCTGCTCTACAGCGAGGTGGGTTTGGGTTGACACGTCCGTTCGGTACCAAACTCCTGTTCCAGGGCTCAGATGAAAAGGTAAACTTTTTGGTCCACGGACCAGACGGAACCCCCCGCGCACGGACGTCCACCCATACGATTTGGGCCCGCTTAGATGCACTGTGCGCTGTGTACGCGAGGCATATATCGTTTTTCCCATGCATCAACGCAGGAGTGTCACACCGACTTTTGTGAATCCCCAGACCAGAACCAACGAGAGGGATTTCAGAAGCAGCTGTGCTCGGGCACCAAAAACAACGCACAGCTATATTACTATTTATCTCTAGGCCTTTGGTCTTTCACATTTCAAGAATGAAGGCCCAACAATGTTCGGCCCATTCAACACACACATCGCTGGTTCAGGCACCTGGTAAAGTTTAGTACCACCTCGGCTGGCCATGGGAATAGAGACGTCGCGGAGTCTATAAAAGGCAGCTACTCGCCGCTTGTTTATCTGTAACTTGCCAGCATAGAAACTTGTGGGTTTGAGCAGGATTCGTTCCTCAAGCAGGGCAGTCATCTGTGTCATGCGACAGTAAAAATAAATATTTATTTCAAACCCGATGGGTGCCTTAATGGGTCGGGTTGCCCGATGGGCTTGGGCATGGGTCTGACTCAAGACCCATGGATAGGGTTGTGGGTCTACTCCTTTGCCCATTTGCTATTTGGGCATGGGTTTCATAGAGCTCTACCCGGTCAAAACCGACCCGACTGCCGTCTTGAGTGGTCGGTTCTGGAGATTTCTTGGGCGTGCATGTTGGGTCAGCTTTTTCATGCAAATCAGCATAGAAAAATCGTCTGCAAGTTCGGGAAAAGGTGGAGCAGGTTTGGCAGATAACTTGTTGATCTACACATTGAGCTCCACGGAATTTTCTAAAGGGTAGTGCGGGTCAGATTTTTTGGTAGATCGCGGACTACGTTGTGGCATTGGACAAGGAATTTGGGATCAATGATCTTTTTCGTGAGGAAGTTGCAGAGGAAAACAAGGGCGGTAAGACCGGCCGCAACAGGTCGGATAGATCGCAGCTCGGCATGACACCAGGGTTCACCAAGTTTGGTGTGGAGATATTCGATGGCACGGGTAACTTCAGTCTATTACAGACAAGAGTCAAGAATATTCCGGCACAGCAGGGAATCTTAAAGGGTTTGTAGGAGACGAAGCCGGCTAAGGTTGACAACGATGCGTGGGAGGATATGCAAGTGCTGGCAGCCGCTACCATATGGCTTTGTCTTGCGGATCTGGTCATGTATCATGTCATGGACGAAGATTCTCCTAAGGAAATTTGGGACAAGTTGGCAAGTCGTTAATGTCCAAGTCAGCGACCAATAAGCTGTATTTGAAGCAAAAAGTTCTATGGCTGAGATGCAGGAGGGGTCGGATCTTGTGGAGCATTGTGAATGCCTTTATCAATTGGTCCCAGATCTAGCGCGCCTGGATGTGAAGATTGAGGACGAGGATAAGGCCCTACTTCTTCTTGTTTCGTTGCCACCGTCCTATGAGCATTTGGTCATTACATTAACACATGGAAAGACAACCATCAATAATGAGGAAGTCACTGCAGCGTTGCCTGGACATGAGTTGATGAAGCAAATGAATGCTGCAGAAAGGGAGAGTACTCAACGTTTGGGATTGACAGTTAAAGGTTATCAGCTTAGGAAGGGACAAGAGACGGAGAAAAAAAGAAAAAGGTGCAGTGCTACAGGTGCAAGGATTGGGAACATATAAAGAGGGAATGCCTAGAACTGAAGGGTGAGGCAAGTGCTAATGCGGGTCCTCGTGGTGATGACTCAGATAGCAGCAGTGATGCCCTCGTAGTATCAAACAAGCGGTCAACAAAAGATGAAACGTGGGTGTTGGATTCAGCTTGCTCTTTTCATGCGACGCCCAACAGGGAGTGATTCTCTTTGTACAAGTCTGGTGAGTTTGGTTTAGCCTATGTGGGCGATGACACAGGTTATCGTGTTGCTGGATTAGGTGACATCAAAATCAAGATGTTTGATGGAGTTGAGCGGATGCCCTCGGGAGTCAGGCATGTGACAGGGCTAAGGAGGAAACTAATTTCGTTGGTGTTCTTCATGATGGTGATATGGAATTCCGTTGTGATCGGGATAAGAAGATCATGAAAATCATGAAAAATGGAGTGACCATGATGATAGGAGAGAGGACAGCTTCACATCTTTATAAGTTGCAAGGGAGCACTATTGCACGTGGAGCCATGAAGAGTGGAGCTGCAGGAGTAGCAATGGATTCCCACAGTGGCTGCGGGTCTGACCCGTCGGGTAGCTCTCAGTAAGCTACAAAGAAGACAACCCAAGTCCGGAGTACATGGAGGTTCGAGTATGGACGACTTCTAGGTGATGGAGAATATTCGTCAAGGTGGAGTCTGTTATATTTGTGTCGAATATTATGTACGCAAGGGGTTATGTGGACTTGATGTTGTAATTGGTGTGATTAGGTACGAGTCGTGTAGAAGTCAGACACGTTGTATCCTAAGCCTCTTATATATCGAGTGGCACCACACGTTATAACCCACGACTATTTGATAATAAAAGCATTATTATTATATTTCCTTGTTCATGATAATTGTCTTATTCATCTATAATTGTGTTATTCTGGAAATCGTAATACATGTTGAATAACAGACATACATGTCCCTAGTGAGCCTCTAGTTGACTAGCTCGTTGATCAACAGATAGTCATGGTTTCCTGACTATGGACACTAGATGTCATTGATAACGAGATCACATCATTAGGAGAATGATGTGATGGACAAGACCCAATCCTAAACATAGCACAAGATCGTATAGTTCATTTGCTAGAGTTTTCCAATGTCAAGTATCTTTTCCTTAGACCATGAGATCGTGTAACTCCCGGATACCGTAAGAGTGCTTTGGGTATGCCAAACGTCACAACGTAACTGGGTGACTATAAAGGTAGACTACGGGTATCTCCGAAAGTATCTGTTGGGTGACATGGATCAAGACTGGGATTTGTCACTCCGTATGACGGAGAGGTATCACTGGGCCCACTCGGTAATGCATCATCATAATGAGCTCAGAGTGACCAAGTGTCTGGTCACGGGATCATGCATTACGGTATGAGTAAAGTGACTTGCCGGTAACGAGATTGAACGAGGTATTGGGATACCGACGATCGAATCTCGGGCAAGTAACATATCGATAGACAAAGGGAATAGCGTACGGGGTTGATAGAATCCTCGACATCGTGGTTCATCCGATGAGATCATCGTGGATCATGTGGGAGCCAACATGGGTATCCAGATCCCGCTGTTGGTTATTGACCGGAGAGTCGTCTCGGTCATGTCTGCTTGTCTCCCGAACCCGTAGGGTCTACACACTTAAGGTTCAGTTACGCTAGGGTTGTAGGGATATGTATATGCAGTAACCTGAATATTGTTCGGAGTCCCGGATGAGATCCCGGACGTCACGAGGAGTTCCGGAATGGTCCGGAGGTAAAGATTTATATATGGGAAGTCCTGTTTCGGGCATCGGGACAAGTTTCGGGGTTATCGGTATTGTACCGGGACCACCGGAAGGGTCCCGGGGGTCCACCGGGTGGGTCCACCTGTCCCGGGGGGGCACATGGGCTGTAGGGGGTGCGCCTTGGCCTAATGGGCCAAGGGCACCAGCCCCACATAGGCCCATGCGCCTAGGGTTTGAAAGGGGAAGAGTCCTAGGAGGGGAAGGCACCTCCTAGGTGCCTTGGGGGGGAGGGAAACCCCCCTTGGCCGCCGCACCCCCTAGGAGATTGGATCTCCTAGGGCCGGCCACCCCCCCTTGGCCCTCCTATATATAGTGGGGGAGAGGAGGGACTTCATACCTGAACGCCTTGGCCTTTGGTTGCCTCCTTCTCCCTCCCCAACACCTCCTCCACCTCCATAGTGCTTAGCGAAGCTCTACCGGAGTACTGCAGCTCCATCAACACCACGCCGTCGTGCTGCTGCTGGTGCCATCTCCCTCAACCTCTCCTCCCTCCCTTGATGGATCAAGAAGGAGGAGACGTGGCTGTTCCGTACGTGTGTTGAACGCGGAGGTGCCGTCCGTTCGGCGCTGGTCATCGGTGATTTGGATCACGTCGAGTACGACTACATCATCACCGTTCTTTTGAACGCTTCCGCTCGCGATCTACAAAGGTATGTAGATGCATCTAATCACTCGTTGCTAGATGAACTCCTAGATGATCTTGGTGAAACGAGTAGGAAAATTTTTGTTTTCTGCAACGTTCCCCAACAGTGGCATCATGAGCTAGGTTTATGCGTAGTTCTTCTTGCGCGAGTAGAACACAATTTGTTGTGGGCGTAGATTTGTCAACTTTCTTGCCGTTACTAGTACTTTATTGCTTCAGCGGTATTGTGGGATGAAGCTGCCCGGACCAACCTTACACGTACGCTTACGTGAGACCGGTTCCACCGACTAACATGCACTAGTTGCATAAGGTGGCTGGCGGGTGTCTGTCTCTCCTACTTTAGTTGGAGCGGAATCGGTGAATAGGGTCCTTATGAAGGGTAAATAGAAGTTGACAAATCACGTTGTGGCTTTAACGTAGGTAAGAAAACGTTCTTGCTAGAACCCTAATTCAGCCACGTAAAACTTGCAACAACAATTAGAGGACGTCTAACTTGTTTTTGCAGCAAGTGGTTTGTGATATGATATGGCCAAAGTTGTGATGAATGATGAATGATCTATATGTGATGTATGAGATGTTCATGCTATTGTAATAGGATTCACGACTTGCATGTCGATGAGTATGACAACCGGCAGGAGCCATAGGAGTTGTCTTTATTCTTTTAATGACCTGCATGTCATCGAGAAACACCATGTAAATTACTTTACTTTATTGCTAAACGCGTTAGCCATAGTAGTAGAAGTAATAGTTGGCGTGCAACTTCATGGAGACACGATGATGGAGATCATGATGATGGAGATCATGGTGTCAAGCCGGTGACAAGATGATCATGGAGCCCCAAGATGGAGATCAAAGGAGCTATGTGATATTGGCCATATCATGTCACGTTTATTATTTGATTGCATGTGATGTTTATCATGTTTTGCATCTTGTTTACTTAGAACGACGGTAGTAAATAAGATGATCCCTCACAATAAATTCAAGAAGTGTTCCCCCTAACTGTGCACCGTTGCGACAGTTCGCTGTTTCAAAACACCACGTGATGATCGGGTGTTTTATTCAGACGTTCACATACAACGGGTGTAAGACAGATTTACACATGCAAACACTTAGGTTGACTTGACGAGCCTAGCATGTACAGACATGGCCTCGGAACACAGAAGACCGAAAGGTCGAGCATGAGTCGTATAGAAGATACGATCAACATGAAGATGTTCACCGATGTTGACTAGTCCGTCTCACGTGATGATCGGACACGGTCTAGTTTAACTCGGATCATGTAATACTTAGATGACTAGAGGGATGTCTAATCTAAGTGGGAGTTCACTAATAATTTGATTAGTTGAACTTAATTATCATGAACTTAGTCTAAAATCTTTGCAATATGTCTTGTAGATCAAATGGCCAACGTAGTCCTCAACTTCAACGCGTTCCTAGAGAAAACTAAGCTGAAAGACGATGGCATCAACTATACGGACTGGGTCCGGAACCTGAGGATCATCCTCATAGCTGCCAAGAAAGATTATGTCCTACAAGCACCGCTTGGTGACGCACCCGTTCTCCCTGCAAAACAAGATGTTATGAACGCTTGGCAGGCACGTTTCGATGACTACTCCCTCGTTCAGTGCGGCATGCTTTACAGCCTAGAGCCGGGGCTCCAAAAGCGTTTTGAGAGACATGGAGCATATGAGATGTTCGAAGAGCTGAAAATGGTTTTCCAAGCTCATGCCCGGGTCGAGAGATATGAAGTCTCCGACAAATTCTTCAGCTGTAAGATGGAGGAAAACAGTTCTGTCAGTGAGCACATACTCACTATGTCTGGGTTGCATAACCGCTTGACTCAGCTGGGAGTTAATCTCCCGGATGATGCGGTCATTGACAGAATCCTCCAGTCGCTTCCACCAAGCTACAAGAGCTTTGTGATGAACTTCAATATGCAGGGGATGGAAAAGACCATTCCTGAAGTATTTCCTATGCTGAAATCAGCAGAGGTAGAAGTCAGGAAGGAACATCAAGTGTTGATGGTCAATAAAACCACTAAGTTCAAGAAAGGCAAGGGTAAAAAGAACTTCAAGAAGGACGGCAAGGAGGTTGCCGCGCCCGGCAAGCAAGCTGTCGGGAAGAAGCCAAAGAATGGACCCAAGCCCGAGACTGAGTGCTTTTATTGCAAGGGAAGCGGTCACTGGAAGCGGAACTGCCCTAAGTACTTAGCGGATAAGAAGGCCGGCAAAACGAAAGGTATATGTGATATACATGTAATTGATGTGTACCTTACTAGTGCCCGTAGTGGCTCCTGGGTATTTGATACCGGTGCAGTTGCTCACATTTGTAACTCAAAGTAGGGGCCGCGGAATAAGCGGAAACTGGCAAAGGACGAGGTGACGATGCGCGTCGGGAATGGTTCCAAGGTCAATGTGATTGCCGTCGGCACGCTACCTCTGCATCTCCCTTCGGGATTAGTTTTAAACCTTAATAATTGTTATTTAGTGCCAGCTTTGAGCATGAACATTGTATCAGGATCTCGTTTAATTCGAGATGGCTACTCTTTTAAATCTGAGAATAATGGTTGTTCCATTTTTATGAGAGATATGTTTTATGGTCATGCTCCTATGGTGAATGGTTTGTTCTTTATGAATCTCGAACGTGATGCTACACATGTTCATAGTGTGAGTACCAAAAGAAGTAAGGTTGATAATGATAGTCCCACATACCTGTGGCACTGCCGCCTTGGTCACATAGGTGTCAAACGCATGAAGAAGCTCCATGCTGATGGACTTTTAGAGTCTCTTGATTATGAATCATTTGACACATGCGAACCATGCCTTATGGGTAAAATGACCAAGACTCCGTTCTCAGGAACAATGGAGCGAGCAACCGACTTATTGGAAATCATACATACTGATGTGTGCGGTCCAATGAGTGTTGAGGCTCGCGGTGGCTATCGTTATGTTCTCACCCTCACTGATGATTTAAGTAGGTATGGGTATATCTACTTAATGAAACACAAGTCTGAAACCTTTGAAAAGTTCAAGGAATTTCAGAGTGAGGTTGAAAATTAACGTGACAGGAAAATCAAGTTTCTACGATCAGATCGTGGAGGAGAATACTTGAGTCATGAGTTTGGGGCACACTTAAGAAAATGTGGAATAGTTTCACAACTCACGCCGCCTGGAACACCTCAGCGTAATGGTGTGTCCGAACGTCGTAATCGCACTCTGTTAGATATGGTGCGATCTATGATGTCTCTTACCGATTTACCGCTTTCTTTTTGGGGCTATGCTTTAGAGACTGCCGCATTCACTTTAAATAGGGCTCCGTCGAAATCCGTTGAGACGACACCGTATGAATTATGGTTTGGGAAGAAACCTAAGCTGTCGTTTCTAAAAGTTTGGGGATGCGATGCTTATGTCAAGAAACTTCAACCTGAAAAGCTCGAACCCAAGTCGGAAAAATGCGTCTTCATAGGATACCCAAAGGAAACTATTGGGTACACCTTCTACCTCAGATCCGAAGGCAAGATCTTTGTTGCCAAGAATGGGTCCTTTCTGGAGAAAGAGTTTCTCTCGAAATAAGTAAGTGGGAGGAAAGTAGAGCTTGATGAAGTATTACCTCTTGAACCGGAAAATGGCGCAACTCAAGAAAATGTTCCTGAGGTGCCTGCACCGACTAGAGAGGAAGTTAATGAAAATGATCAAGATA
Source organism: Triticum aestivum (assembly GCF_018294505.1). Taxonomy (NCBI): domain Eukaryota; kingdom Viridiplantae; phylum Streptophyta; class Magnoliopsida; order Poales; family Poaceae; genus Triticum; species Triticum aestivum. The sequence goes on from NC_057804.1 coordinate 123,535,342, forward strand.
CTTCTGATCAAGCCCCTACTGAAATTCGAAGGTCCACAAGGACACGTTCCGCACCAGAGTGGTACGGCAACCCTGTCTTGGAAATCATGCTGTTAGACAATGGTGAACCTTCGAACTATGAAGAAGCGATGGTGGGCCCGGATTCCGACAAATGGCTGGAAGCCATGAAATCCGAGATAGGATCCATGTATGAAAACAAAGTATGGACTTTGACTGACTTGCCCGTTGAGCGGCGAGCCATAGAAAATAAATGGATCTTTAAGAAGAAGACAGACGCGGATGGTAATGTGACCATCTATAAAGCTCGGCTTGTCGCTAAGGGTTATCGACAAGTTCAAGGGGTTGACTACGATGAGACTTTCTCACCGATAGCGAAGCTGAAGTCCGTCCGAATCATGTTAGCAATTGCCGCATTCTATGATTAGGAAATATGGCAAATGGACGTCAAAACGGCATTCCTTAATGGTTTCCTTAAGGAAGAATTGTATATGATACAGCCGGAAGGTTTTGTCGATCCTAAGAATGCTGACAAAGTGTGCAAGCTCCAACGCTCAATTTATGGGCTGGTGCAAGCATCTCGGAGTTGGAACATTCGCTTTGATGAGATGATCAAAGCGTTTGGGTTTACACAGACTTATGGAGAAGCCTGCGTTTACAAGAAAGTGAGTGGGAGCTCTGTAGCATTTCTCATATTATATGTAGATGACATACTTTTGATGGGAAATGATATAGAACTCTTGGACAGCATCAAGGCCTACTTGAATAAAAGTTTTTCAATGAAGGACCTTGGAGAAGCTGCTTATATATTAGGCATCAAAATCTATAGAGATAGATCGAGACGCCTCATAGGTCTTTCACAAAGCACATACCTTGATAAGATATTGAAGAAGTTCAATATGGATCAATCCAAGAAGGGGTTCTTGCCTGTGTTGCAAGGTATGAAATTGAGCTCAGCTCAATGTCCGACCACGGCAGAAGATATAGAAGAGATGAGCGTCATCCCCTATGCCTCAGCCATAGGTTCTATTATGTATGCCATGCTGTGTACCAGACCTGATGTAAACCTTGCCGTAAGTTTGGTAGGAAGGTACCGAAGTAATCCCGGCAAGGAACACTGGACAGCGGTCAAGAATATCCTGAAGTACCTGAAAAGGACTAAGGAAATGTTTCTCGTTTATGGAGGTGACGAAGAGCTCGTCGTAAAGGGTTACGTCGATGCTAGCTTCGACACAGATCTGGATGACTCTAAGTCACAAAAAGGATACGTGTATATTTTGAATGGTGGGGCAGTAAGCTGGTGCAGTTGCAAGCAAAGCGTCGTGGCGGGATCTACATGTGAAGCGGAGTACATGGCAGCCTCAGAGGCAGCACATGAAGCAATATGGGTGAAGGAGTTCATCACCGACCTAGGAGTCATACCCAATGCGTCGGGGCCGATCAAGCTCTTCTGTGACAACACTGGAGCTATTGCACTTGCCAAGGAGCCCAGGTTTCACAAGAAGACAAGGCACATCAAGCGTCGCTTCAACTCCATTCGTGAAAATGTTCAAGATGGAGACATAGAGATTTGTAAAGTACATACGGATCTGAATGTAGCAGATCCGTTGACTAAACCTCTCCCTAGAGCAAAACATGATCAACACCAGAATTCCATGGGTGTTCGATTCATCACAATGTAACTAGATTATTGACTCTAGTGCAAGTGGGAGACTGTTGGAAATATGCCCTAGAGGCAATAATAAAAGCATTATTATTATATTTCCTTGTTCATGATAATTATCTTTATTCATGCTATAATTGTGTTATCCGGAAATCGTAATACATGTGTGAATAACAGACATCAACATGTCCCTAGTGAGCCTCTAGTTGACTAGCTCGTTGATCAACAGATAGTCATGGTTTCCTGACTATGGACACTAGATGTCATTGATAACGAGATCACATCATTAGGAGAATGATGTGATGGACAAGACCCAATCCTAAACATAGCACAAAATCGTATAGTTCATTTGCTAGAGTTTTCCAATGTCAAGTATCTTTTCCTTAGACCATGAGATCGTGTAACTCCCAGATACCGTAAGAGTGCTTTGGGTATGCCAAACGTCACAACGTAACTGGGTGACTATAAAGGTAGACTACGGGTATCTCCGAAAGTATCTGTTGGGTGACATGGATCAAGACTGGGATTTGTCACTCCGTATGACGGAGAGGTATCACTGGGCCCACTCGGTAATGCATCATCATAATGAGCTCAGAGTGACCAAGTGTCTGGTCACGGGATCATGCATTACGGTACGAGTAAAGTGACTTGCCGGTAACGAGATTGAACGAGGTATTGGGATACCGACGATCGAATCTCGGGCAAGTAACATATCGATAGACAAAGGGAATAGCGTACGGGGTTGATAGAATCCTCGACATCGTGGTTCATCCGATGAGATCATCGTGGAGCATGTGGGAGCCAACATGGGTATCCAGATCCCGCTGTTGGTTATTGACCGGAGAGTCGTCTCGGTCATGTCTGCTTGTCTCCCGAACCCGTAGGGTCTACACACTTAAGGTTCAGTTACGCTAGGGTTGTAGGGATATGTATATGCAGTAACCCAAATATTGTTCGGAGTCCCGGATGAGATCCCGGACGTCACGAGGAGTTCCGGAATGGTCCGGAGGTAAAGATTTATATATGGGAAGTCCTGTTTCGGGCATCGGGACAAGTTTCGGGGTTATCGGTATTGTACCGGGACCACCGGAAGGGTCCCGGGGGTCCACCGGGTGGGTCCACCTGTCCCGGGGGGCCACATGGGCTGTAGGGGGTGCGCCTTGGCCTAATGGGCCAAGGGCATCAGCCCCACATAGGCCCATGCGCCTAGGGTTTGAAAGGGGAAGAGTCCTAGGAGGGGAAGGCACCTCCTAGGTGCCTTGGGGGGGGAGGGAAACCCCCCTTGGCCGCCGCACCCCCTAGGAGATTGGATCTCCTAGGGCCGGCCACCCCCCCTTGGCCCTCCTATATATAGTGGGGGAGAGGAGGGACTTCATACCTGAACGCCTTGGCCTTTGGTTGCCTCCTTCTCCCTCCCCAACACCTCCTCCACCTCCATAGTGCTTAGCGAAGCTCTACCGGAGTACTGCAGCTCCATCAACACCATGCCGTCGTGCTGCTGCTGGTGCCATATCCCTCAACCTCTCCTCCCTCCCTTGCTGGATCAAGAAGGAGGAGACGTGGCTGTTCCATACGTGTGTTGAACGCGGAGGTGCCGTCCGTTCGGCGCTGGTCATCGGTGATTTGGATCACGTCGAGTACGACTACATCATCATCGTTCTTTTGAACGCTTCCGCTCGCGATCTACAAAGGTATGTAGATGCATCTAATCACTCGTTGCTAGATGAACTCCTAGATGATCTTGGTGAAACGAGTAGGAAATTTTTTGTTTTCTGCAACGTTCCCCAACATGTTAGAGGTCACTTTTTCTGTATTCTGCAGTTTCCTTTTTATGATTTTCATGTGTTAATATACAGTGTACTTGGCTTCAACATGTATGCATGCCGCTACTGACTCTCCTACTTATTTTTTTCGAAACGGAGGCAAAAGAATTGTCTCGTCGATTAATTAAGAAGAAGAGAATTGCCCGGTTAATGTATGGAAAACCGGGCTAAAACCGATACAATTAGACCATAATTGGGTTACTCACCAATCATGACCCCACAAGCACTCGTGCAACCCGCCAAACCCTCCTAACACGCAATAACTCCTCACGCTTGTACACCACAATTTTGAACCCGACAAGAACATCGCAACAAAAGATAATGGACCACACCGAAACCACATATGACAACCCAAACCATGAGGATGAGCCGAGGGACCGGGAATCATCCATTAAGCAGCTGCGGGCGCGGCGCCACTCTTTTTGCCTTTGCACCTTGGTGGCTTCTCCTTCACTATACCAGACCGAGGGCAATCACTCGCCTTCTTGTATTTGCCCTTGAATGTCGTTCCCGTCAGGAGGCAAGCAATCGCCCTTCCAGTTCCAGGGCTAACAGTCTCCACGCTAGCGAGCAAGTCACAAAGCTCTTTTGCAAAGAGAGCATTGGAATTATCTGTCGGCGGGGGTGGAATGGGTGCAGAAGCCACATGAGAGTGCGCAGCCGAGTTCACCTCACTTGACTCACATGTCAAGGTTGAATCATATCCCTCACATGTGGTTGCTTGCGTGTCCACCATCATATGCTCCACTGAGAGAGGCGAATCAGAGCTCGCACATAACACTTGAAGCTCGGGCATCACCTGCAACACCGGAGGCACAACCACGGGAATGGTCCCGCCCTCAACGGTAGACATCACAATGGGCAAGGCAGATGGCGATGATGAGTTGTCCATAGCTCTAGGGGAGAAACAACCATAGAGCTCCCCAACTCTGTTCTCCACTGAGCCACCAACATCAACCTCACTAGGAGGATGTGGCGCAGGAGCGGATTGCAACATAGCCGGCACAAGAGAGAGCTTTCCCAGAGCAGCCTCCGCTCGCTCCAGAAAGCTCCTAACGCGCACCAGGAGTTCAGCCTGGGCAGCTAGAGTGGACTGGAGCAGCACATCAGATGGGGTTGCCAACTCAGCGTGAGCGGAAATGACCGATGCCCAGGACCTGCGGTGAAGCACCTTGGAGGGGAGCTAGGATACCATCGGACCATCACAAGGAGTTGGAGCACGGTAATGCTTGGTGTCGAGGCGAGACCGTGGCGGCATGGAAAGGCATGCAAGTGAGCTGAATGGACGCCAAGCATTGTGACACCCACGCGCCAAGTGGCCGTTCTCCAAACAGCGGCAGCACCTCAAGGGATCTGTGCAATCAGCGGCTCGATGACCAGGAGCAAGACATCTGCAACACCTACCAAAGAGCCAAGCCGGAATGGGACGAGGGGGTAATGCCGGAGTTGGCGACTCCAGACGGCGCCGGCCACGCCGAGGCAGCACATCTTGCCATCCTCCAGTCACCTCCCTCTCGGGCATCACACACTGATCAGCACGCTGAGCTGCCGGGACAGAGCTTTTGGCAGCCGATGGCGTCAATGGGGCCAACTCCTCCTCTTCCTCGTCGTCAACATCTTCGTCACCAAGGGAAGCCCAGGACACATGCCGCCCCATGTCTAAGTCGGCCCGGGACGCGTCGGCGGGCGCCATCGGGCACGAGTTGAAGATGAGCGCTGCTGGAGACGAAGCGGGAGCGGAGGGCTCTGTCGAAGCCGAAGATGTCGTCGCCTCCTCCCCGAGGAGCGTACGGGCCACCCTTCGCCCTTGGACGGCTGGGTCGGCGCGGCGGGAGGCGAGGGCGGCCGCGGCGAGAGCTGACGCCGGAGCGGGAGGCGGCGGGCAGCCGACTCTCCTACTTATAGTGTTCTCAAATATGAGGATAATGAAGGTAGGTAAAGACATTTTTCCCTACCATGGCTATATACATGGTGTCAAATGGTATTTCCATGTATCCCTATTTTTCTAACTGGTTCATATTTTTAAAGGTAATAAAACCATTTGAACAGTTTAATACCACTTATTTATTACACACATGCCTATTTATGCATTGTGGAATAGCATTATCGAATTGAATATGAAATTTTTAGTGTGCACTCGATATATTGGTGAGCGAGAATGTAGATGGAAATGGTTGTACATAGTACAAAATTTAAAATTGTAGACAAGTGCAGTATTTTAATTCTTCTCTATTTCTCATTCAGTCTCAAATCTCAACTACAAATTCTCCTGCATATGCATGGAAGAATCGATGAACCTTGAGAGTTCAGCTACTGTAGTTTTGCAAGCTTCGCAGCACTTTGATGATAACATTTTTGTAAAGATAATCACCCATTAGCAGTGGATTACTTTGTTAGTTTTTTCTGTAGAGTTATGCTATGCAGATATGTTTAGAAGGTGAAGCCTTGCGATTTTTTTTATTCTTTTTTTTTTGCGAACAGAAGCCTTACGACTCTATCAGGACTAATGACATTTATATCACATTTTTTACCTCCTCATGTGAGATGGATAATGGTAAATGTACATTGGAGATCTAATGGAGATTGCACACAGTCAGGACGTGGGTTTATATATTATAGTTGTAGCTTGAAATTTTTTTTCCTTGCGGATGACGCGGACTTGGTAGCTTATAGTGAAGCTTTAAACCAGTTGCTTCCATGCGTGATCTGATTGTTTGTCTATTGTGCAAACTTTGAATCAAATAAGTAGAAGGATCAATCTTACTTGCATATGTACCATTATTTCCAAAGATCATTGTCAAAGCAAAATCATTTTTTCATTATTCTACTGATCATTTTAGGACAGTGACTTTGCAGAGTACAACATCAATTTTAGGCAATATTTTCCGCAACAACGTGCGGGGAATCATCTAGTTACTGCAGTAGGACTCCCATTAACCATTCTTACACATGGTGGATTTATTTCTGATGTCATTTACTCGCTCCAAAGGACCAGACCAATTGTTCTATATATGCATCTTCCGTCGAAAATCAACGGTTGATGTTTGAGTAATGGATAAGTAACTCCGATACCTAATTCTAAACATAAATAGAGAAAAGTAAGGAGAGGAAAACCTCACGTGGTCGTTAGGGCATCTCCAACACTGACCCGTAAACTTTCAGCAACCATCTAGACCGTGAAAGCCATTCAACGCCGACCTATATCGGTCCGTGGGACGGTTCAGATGTGATTTCTCCCGCAAATCGGAGGCAATCTAACGCCGACCTATGTCGGTCCGTGGGGCGGTTCGGATGTGATTTTTCCCGCAAACCGGAGACAAAAGTAGGGGAGGTTTGCGAAAGTACGGATCAATTCCAAGCCCGTTTTCTGATTGTCCTGAAACCCCTTCCTCCTCCCGTGCATGCTCCCGCCCAGCGCCAGCTGCCCGCATTCATGTCGTTGTAGAACGCCCTGCCCCACATTGAAGGCAGCTCAGGGCGGACACGACCTCTCACTGCCTCCGCCATTGAAGCGGCGCGTCGGCCGAGGGCGCCGCCCGCTGCACGCCCGACAGAACACGCCTCCTCGCCTTATTCATACACCTCCATTAAACCCACGTGGAAGCCGAGAAACCTACTCCGGCCACACGTTTGTTCATGAGCGGGCCGGCATTAAACGCAACGTCGGCCAAGCTCCTACCGTCTGCCCTCTATTTAATCAAGGCCAGACGTCAGGCAAGAACCACGCCCCTCCGCCGCTCTCCCGAACTCCTTCACCACTCTTCCGATGCCTTCCGAAGAGTAGTTCTCTGGCATATAAGCCGGCTGGGTGGGCCGCCGAGCCCGCTAGATACGAGCGAGGCAGCTTGCTGCTCCACCTTCCGCGCCTGACCCGACGGGGCAAGTTGCCACCCCAAGCCGCCGCGTAGTTCAGCAACTAGGCACTCCAGGCCCACTCGATAAGGAGTGGCGAGTTGCTCCACGCCGGCATGGCGGGAAACACGACGGCACTAGCGTCATCGCTGTTTTTGCTTTCCACGTGTATTAGGATAGTATCTTACCGGTCACCAATGGAATCCCCTCGAAAAAAAATACGGGCCTCTGGAGACGCTAACCTCTAAACGGGTGTATTACTGGTGTAAACGAAGAAATGACCGTTTCAGGTTGCGCCTCAACCTCTTCTTAGGCCCTGTTCGGAGACCCGCCACTCCACCACTCCGCTCCCGGAGCTGGAGTTAAAAGGCACGGAGCTGGGAAACGGATGCTCCAGCTCCTCGTAATTTTAGGAGCTGGAGTGACTCCGAACAGGGCCTTAATCACTGTATAGCCAAAGTTCGAAGAAAAGAGAATCTCACGAGGTTTAGTTTTGTTAATGTTATGTTGTGTGGAACATTTCTAAATTCTAATCGACTCGGCTTTTCACGCTGCTACAAGTATTACTTATGTATCATGCAGTTAGCGGAGACGCAGAAGACCTACAAAATGAGTTAACACACTTTGGTGCCCTCTTGAGGAAGGCTTTGAGCGAAACAAGGGTGCCTATCACAACTTCAATGAAATTATGGTGTGTGTGTGTGTGTGTGTGTGTGTGTGTGTGTGTGTGTGTGTGTGTGTGTGTGTGTGTGTGTGTGTGTGTGTGTGTGTGTGTGTGTGTGTGTGTGTGTGTGAGGGATAAATGAAATCATAGTTGGTGTGATGCGAGTGCTATGTATGTATTTGTTCTTTTTGTGTACATCACATATGGACATATATGTTCATGAAATTTCATATGTATATACTACAGACATATGCTTATATATATATATGCCACCAAATGCAGTTTCCGGCGCTATGCCTACTATGTTTGACATTTCACAAAATGTAAAACAACATGCTAACAGTGTTCAAAAAATACGGGGCCACAAATAATCTTAAGTGGTGCATGTGCCTTGGATATTCCCAAAAGTCCAATTTAACATGTAGTATTCGCTAAACTGTACGGCAATCCCCGGACTCAAATTGTATTTGAAAGTGAAGTCAAAACATGGATACATTTCTAACATGAGTATATTTGTTTCCTGCACAAAAACTAGAAAAACAAATTGAATTGTATTTGACAGCAAAGTCAACATCGATACACATTTCTAATGGTTGTAGAAGTATGATTATGGTCTCTAAAAACTTGGCTTTAGTTCAAATTTGTATTTTGGAAAACCTTGCCATTTTCTTTTCCTGCTTCTTTTATTGACTTTCACTTTTGTAAATAGTCACCATCTTTCTAAAGGTTATCATGTTCTTACACAGGATTCAACAATAGCAATGGCAAATTCCATGCATCATCAAACTACCGAACTTTGATTTCTGCATCAGTAATAAGCTCATATAATCAGGTGCAGCTTATAAGATATGTACACAAGGCTTATATATAAATACGCTCACTGTCTTCCAGCAGGGGCGCATCGTGGGGGTGCCGTGGGTGCCATGGCACCCCCTCCAAAAATGTAAAATAAAATTTACTATATACGCTTAACACTAAATACCCATCAAGTTGTTATTTTCAGACTATTTGTTCAGATTATGATGATGTTTTAGTCTAAACTCTGAACTGCGGCATCCCCAAGCCTCCGATTCTAGGTCTGCCACTGCCTTCCAAGACAAGGTTGTGCCCTAATATCAAATCGTATATATGCAACAGATCCTTGAGGCGTTACTTGAGCAAAACTGTTCTATAGCTGCGGTTGAGTAGACTTATCATTACAAATTCCTAAGCAGCATATGCAAATGGTGGAGGTAGAGTCCAATGAAAAAAGGCAGATGTGAGCTTGCCTTCCAACGACATGAATAGTCAGGGCTAGTCCATGAATTGGTGCCCTGTCGACTCAGCTCTGACTTACCGACTAGTTTTTGGATCGTTGTTAGCTTAATAGCTAGAAATACCCTCAAATTTAGTATTCTGACTCTGAAAAAACAAAGAGATGGGTGCGCACGGATCCTCTCTAGTAATTTGTTACGGAAGCAGACTGGCTGATTGTGGCAAATGTATTGTAGGCCCTGGAGCTACTGAATTGAATACTGTAATTGTTAGATGAATGCTGGTGTTCCACAATTCCTAAGATGATGACTGGACAGGGTATAATAAACTGGATATTGATTTGATCCTCTGTCAAGGCTACAATGGAATAACTAAAACACATGCAAAATAAACCGTATTAATTGGAACCAGAACATAAGTGGTGTGGAGGTGTATTATGCAGAGAGTCGCTTTAAGATTTGTATGAATGCCGTGGCATAAATACAAGAGGTTAAAGAAAACCGAAACATTGGATGGAAGAAAACACTATTGCATTTTCCATGGGTTTAATAAACAAAGATGATCCAATAACATCAGTAGCAAGATACTAGTACAACTTAATGAAGCTCAATCTCTCTCACACACAAGTTCACTTGTATTGCTGTTATCAAACTGGCCTTACCTCATTACCACGGCAACCATCCATGCTTCCTGGAAACAGAAACCAATTCTAGGCAACGTTGTCTTTGTTGTCACGAAACTTCGCCGGGACCATTACTTCCCCGTCGTCGGTGACCTCCACTTGGAACTCCGAGTACCCTTTTCTGACATCATGCTGGCTGAAGACGTAGTCGCAGAACTCATGCCTAGCCTTGTATTGAGTGGCTGCTATTTCTTGATTCATGCGGAGGAAGGGATTGCTAGTAGAGAAGTCTTCGACGGGCAGGGGAGGGAGAGTATTCCTCATGAACACCAGGTAATTCGCGCTAAACTTCCACGTCTCCGTCCTTGTCATCCTCTCTCCCCTCCACTTCCTCGTTGTCTCTTCGCCCCACGTAAAGTAATTGCTGCCCTCCTTTTTCCATTCGGCGTCAGCCACAATCTTCCTCATTCTCTCTCCGCCCCACGCCATGTTCTTGCTGCCCTTCTCAATCGATTGGGCGTCCGCCAACATCTCCTTCACCTCGCTAGGGTTGGGGCTCGCCGCCTTCACCTCGCTAACCTCGCTAGGTTTGGGGCTCGCCGCCTTCACCTCGCTAACCTCGCTACGTTTGGGGCTTGTCGCCTTCACCTCGCTGAGTTTGGAGCTTGTCGCCTTCTTCCTCGTCATCATCTTCGTCACGACGGCCACCCACATCGCCTTCTTCTTCATCAGCATCCTGGACACGGCGGCCGCCCCAATCGCCTTCCTCCAGTTGGGCTTGCTTGAGAGAAACAAGCGACGAATCCTATTTTCGACTTTGAATAGCCTGAGCGAACGGTAACAAATTGGACAAATATTCTTCTTCATCATCCGCAGCTCCTCCTTGGATCTCTTCTTCGTCACCGCCCCCCACAGCTCCGTCTGCCTGGCCGGCCTCATATCACTCCTCTTCATCGCGCTAGATCTGGATTGGGACGTTGCGGCGGCGGCGGCGGCCTTGTACCGAGAGGAAGAAAAGGAGCGACCGAACATATATATATAGTGCCCCCGCACAACCCTAGGTGCCAAATGGGCCTAATGGGCTGGACTACTCACAAGCCCAACTCATTACTGGACCAGTCAAATACCAATGTTGGACTGTTTCCACAGTTTAACATTGGTTTCTCTGGTTTGTTGTTGTTTTTTTCAATTGGATTTTGTTGTTTCTTTCTCGGCTTTCACATTGTTCCATTTTCTCTTCGATTTACTTTGGTTTTTTATTTTTTTATTTTTCTTCAACACATGTCTACTCTTTCACAGATAATGTATATTTTTTGTATACATCAAGAATATTTTGTTATAAATGTTTAAAAACACACGACATTTTGTAAAATATATATTTTGCTACATTTTTGTATACATCAACAAACATTTTTTACATGTTTAAATATTTGTGTGTGTAGGATAACGCTATGCTAAAGTAAGTATAGAATAGCTTATTCTACACCTCCTAAAAATGCTATACAAAATCTAGTAAAACGGTGTATAAAATATAGTAATTCGGAAAATATTTTTTTACTACCCAAATTTGTAATTTCTACATTTTTACGAAATTACTATATTTACATAATGTGTTCCGTCCCAAAAGGTTGTCTTAGATATGTATAAATACATATGTGTCTTACACTAAAACATGTCTAGATACATTTGTATCTAGACAAATGTATGACAAGCTTTTTGGGACGAAGGGAGTATGTATCATTACTAGGGTGTAGAATAAGATATTCTACACTCAAGCTTAGTTTAGGGTTACTATTCCAGTTTATTCTACACCGTCTAGTAATGCTATATACAAAATCTAGTAAAACAGTGTACATAATTTCTATTACTATTAAACAAGCGAACATATTCATCACTAAGTGCACCTAGCCTCGGCCACAAATACCAGCACAGATCAATACCAGCCTCACGATCAGGATCCCTTAATTCAATCTAACCGTTAAGATAATGCTAACCCTCAACCCAAACTGCGTTTAGCAATTTTGACGGGCGGATGAAACTCTGTCAGAGTAGTACATATCCCATGCCCGCACAAGTAGTAGAATAGGAAACAAACATCTCCCCGCATCCCACCTCCAGCTGCCGCCATTGGCCCAATCATCGCACGTAAGTCGCGCAGCATCCTGCTATTATCCTTGCTCGGGGATGCCGCCGACGCAGCTACCAATCCGTCCCTGAGATCGGCGAGGATTGGTCGGACCGCTTCGGCGTCGTCCGCTGCGCGTCCCGCCCCACCGGCGACCACTACGCCATCAAGTCAAATGGCCGGTCGTGCCTCGCCGACCTGGACTGTGGCATGGCCGGGCTGGAGCCCAAGCTGGCCTCCACGGGAAACCCGACGTCGTCCAGGTGCACGCGGTTATGAGGACGAGGCGACGCACATGGTGATGGTATGCCTTCGCCATGGCGCGCCCATCCTGGAGCTGGATGCCGCCGCTGTGGCCACGCTGCTCGCCGAGCCCCTCGAGATTTTGCGGCTTGCTGATGTCTACTACGTAACCTTCTCCTTGTAGACGTTATTGGGCCTCCAAGTGTAGAGGTTTGTAGGACAATAGCAAATTTCCCTCAAGTGGATGACCTAAGGTTTATCAATCCGTGGGAGGTGTAGGATGAAGATGGTCTCTCTCAAACAACCCTGCAACCAAATAACAAAGAGTCTCTTGTGTCCCCAACACACCCAATACAATGGTAAATTGTATAGGTGCACTAGTTCGGCGAAGAGATGGTGATACAAGTGCAATATGAATGATAGATATGAGTATTTGTAATCTGAAAATATAAAAACAGCAAGGTAACAAGTGGTAAAAGTGAGCGTAAACGGTATTGCAATGCTAGGAAACAAGGCCTAGGGTTCATACTTTCACTAGTGCAAGTTCTCTCAACAATAATAACATAATTGGGTCATATAACTATCCCTCAACATGCAACAAAGAGTCACTCCAAAGTCACTAATAGCGGAGAACAAACGAAGAGATTATTGTAGGGTACGAAACCACCTTAAAGTTATTCTTTCTGATCAATCTATTCAAGAGTCCGTAGTAAAATAACACGAAGCTATTCTTTCTGTTCGATATATCATAGAGTTCGTACTAGAATAACACTTTAAGACACAAATCAAGCAAAACCCTAATGTCACCTAGATACTCCAATGTCACCTCAAGTATCCGTGGGTATGATTATAGGATATGCATCACACAATCCCAGATTCATCTATTCAACCAACACAAAGAACTTCAAAGAGTGCCCTAAAGTTTCTACCGGGGAGTCAAGACGAAAATGTGTGTCAACCCCTATGCATAAGTTCACAAGGTCACTGAACCCGCAAGTTGATCACCAATACATACATCAAGTAGATCACGTGAATATCCCATTGTCACCACAGATAAGCACATGCAAGACATACATCAAGTGTTCTCAAATCCTTAAAGACTCAATCCAATAAGATAACCTCAAAGGGAAAACTCAATCCATTACAAGAGAGTAGAGGGGGAGAAACATCATAAAATCCAACTATAATAGCAAAGCTCGCAATACATCAAGATCGTGCCAAATCAAGAACACGAGAGAGAGATCAAACACATAGCTACTGGTACATACCCTCAGCCCCGAGGGTGAACTACTCCCTCCTCATCATGGAGAGCGCCGGGATGATGATGATGGCCACCGGTGAGGGATCCCCCCTCCGGCAGGGTGCCGAAACAGGGTCCCGATTGGTTTTTGGTGGCTACAGAGGCTTGCGGCGGCGGAACTCCTGATCTATTCTGCTCCTCGATATTTTTAGGGTATATGGACATGTATAGGCGAAAGAAGTCGGTTAGGGGAGCCACGAGGGGCCCACGAGGGTGGGGGCGCGCCCAGGGGGGCAGGCACGCCTCCCTGCCTCGTGGCCACCTCGAAGCTTCCTTGACTTCAACTCCAAGTCTCCTGGATCACGTTCGTTCCAAAAATCACGCTTACGAAGGTTTCGTTCCATTTGGACTCCGTTTGATATTCCTTTTCTGCGAAACACTGAAACAAGGGGGAAAACAGAAACCGACACTGGGGTCTGGGTTAATAGGTTAGTCCCAAAAATAATATAAAATTGTTTAATAAAGCCCATAAACATCCAAAATAGATAATATAATAGCATGAATACTTCATAAATTATAGATACGTTGGAGACGTATCAGCATCCCCAAGCTTAATTCCTGCTCGTCCTCAAGTAGGTAAATGATAAAAGAAATAATTTATGAAGTGTGAATGCTAGCAGGTGCACAAGTTTGATCAATGATAATTTCAATCACCTTTTCTAGCATCATTATATGTCATAACAGTAGCTCATCTCATAAAACTTCTCATGATCAAGTAACAAGCTATTCACATGTTAAAGCATAGATCATAAACTTTCTTGAAAACTAACAAACCGTGTTATCAGTCATCAAACAATTACAATTCATCTTATTTTCAGAAAGAGTCTATGTCAGAGCTTTGATTTAGCAAACTCCACATACTCAACTATCATATAGTCTTTCACAATTGCTAACACTCACGCGATATTTATGGGTTCAAAGTTTTAATCAGACACAGAGAGAGATATGGACTTATAGATTCGCCTCCCAACCTTTTACCTCAAGGGTAATGTCAATAATAATAGCTCATGATGCCTTACATCCAGTTGGATATATATATATATATATATATATATATATATATATATATATATATCAGAATCTTTCCAACACAATGTGCTTCCCAAAGGATAAAATGTAAAAAGGAAAGGTGAAGATCACCATGACTCTTGCATAAGGTAAAAGACAAGAATATAAGATAGGCCCTTCGTAGAGGGAAGCAGAGGTTGCCATGTGCTTTTATAGTTTGATGCACAAAATCTAAATGCGAGGGAACGTCACTTTATATTGCCACTTGTGATAGGGACCTTTATTATGCAGTCCATCGCTTTTATTGCTTCCATATCACAAGGTCGTATAAAGCTTATTTTCTCCACACTAAAAGATCATACATATTTAGAGAGCAATTTTTATTGCATGCACCGATGACAACTTACTTGAAGGATCTTACTCAATCCATAGGTAGGTATGGTGGACTCTCATGGCAATAATGGTTTAAGGGATGTTTGGAAGCACAAGTAGTATCTCTACTTGGTGCAAAGAATTTGGATAACATGAGGGGGAAAGGCAAGCTCAACGTGTTGGGCGATCCATGACAATATACTTTATTTCGGATATAAGAAAACATAACCCATTACGTTGTCTTCCTTGTCCAACATCAACCTTTTAGCATGTCATATTTTAATGAGTGCTCACAATTACAAAAGATGTCCAAGATAGTATACTTATATGTGAAATCTCCTTCCTTCAATATTCTTTCATGAATTGTTCAAGTGACCAATACAATGTTTGCTAACCTTCAAGAAATTTACCACCTCTACTTCTTATATGTAAAGTCATTACTCCCCATGGGATAAGCATATGAAACATATTATAATTTTAGATTTATGACATTCAAATCATTCAATCATTTACTCATAGGATATAAGTGAAGCACACGAGTAAATGACAAACTACTCCAAAAAAATATAAATGAAGATCAATGAATAGTTAAATAATTATGTAGCTATGTGAAGACTCTCTCTCAATTAAGAATTTCACATCTTGTGATATTATTCAAATAACAAGCAAAACAAAATAAAATGACATTTCAAGGATAGCACTCATCATGTGAAGAAGCAAAAACTTCGGCTCAACCGATACTAACCGATAATTGTTGAAGAAGAAAGGTGGGATGCCTACCGGGGCATCCCCAAGCTTAGATGCTTGAGACTTCTTTAAATATTATCTTGGGGTGCCTTGGGCATCCCCAAGCTTGAACTTTTGTGTCTCCTTAATTCCTCTCATATCACAGTTTCCTAAATCTCGAAAGCGATGAGTGAAGACGAAAGAGGGGATGCCATCCGGGGCATCCCCAAGCTTAGGCTCTTGGTTGTCCTTGAATATTACCTTGGGGTGTCTTCGGCATCCCCAAGCTTAGGCTCTTGCCACTCCTTATTCCATAGTCCATCGAGACTTCACCCAAAACTTGAAAACTTCACAACACAAAACTCAATAGAAACTCGTAAGCTCCGTTAGTATAGGAAAATAAATCACCACTTAGGTACTGTTGTGAACTCATGCTAAATTCATATTGGTGTAATATCTACTATATTCCAACTTCTCTATGGTTCATACCCTCCGATACTACTCATAGATTCATCAAAATAAGCAAACAACACATAGAAAACAGAATCTGTCAAAAACAGAATAGTCTGTAGTAATCTATATCAAACGTATACTTCTGGAACTCGAAAAATTCTACCAAATTAGGAAGTCCTAAGCAATTTGAGTACAAATCCAGATCAAAAAGAATCAGATCAATAGAACGCTTCTGTGAATTATGAAAACTAATTTACTGGGCGCAAAAGTTTCTGATTTTTAGCAGGATCAACACAACTATCACCGTAAGCTATCCTAAAGGTCTTACTTGGCACTTTATTGAAACAAAAGCTATAAAACATGATTACTACAGTAGCATAATCATGTGAACACACAAAAACAGAAGGTATAAATATTGGGTTGTCTCCCAACAAGCGCTTTTCTTTATTGCCTTTCTAGCTAGGCATGATGAGGGAGTCCTGGATTAGGGGGTATCCGGACAGCCGGACTATACCCTTTGGCCGGACTGTTGGACTATGAAGATACAAGATTGAAGACTTCGTCTCGTGTCTGGATGGGACTTTCCTTGGCGTGGAAGGCAAGCTTGGCGATACGGATATGTAGATCTCCTCCCATTGTAACCGACTCTGTGTAACCCTAGCCCCCTCCGGTGTCTATATAAACTGGAGGGTTTAGTCCGTAGGACAACAACAATCATACCATAGGCTAGCTTCTAGGGTTTAGCCTCTACGATCTGGTAGATCAACTCTTGTACTACTCATATCATCAAGATCAATCAAGCAGGAAGTAGGGTATTACCTCCATAGAGAGGGCCCGAACCTGGGTAAACATCGTGTCCCCTGCCTCCTGTTTCCATCCGCCTTAGACGCACAGTTCGGGACCCCCTACCCGAGATCCGCCGGTTTTGACACCGACATTGGTGCTTTCATTGAGAGTTCCACTGTGTTGTCACCATAAGGCTTGATGGCTCCTTCGATCATCGGTAACGATGCGGTCCAGGGTGAGGTCTTCCTCCCCGGACAGATCTTCGTATTCGGTGGCTTCGCATTGCGGGCCAACTCGCTTGGCCATCTGGAGCAGATCAAGAGCTACCCCCTCTGGCCACCAGGTCAGGTTCGGAAACTTGAACTACACGGCCGACATCCGCGGAGACTTGATCTTCGACGGGCTCGAGCCCATGCCAGGTGCACCGCACAATCACGACGACCACGATTTAGCTCTGCCATCGGACGGCGTTCGGGAGATCGCACCAGCAACAACTCCGGCCTTCAATCCAGAGCAGATTGCGCCATCCAAGGACGGGCGGATAGACCCCGCCACGAAGGCCGCATTCTCGGCGGCGATAGAGCCGGATACTGACCCTACCCCTCACGAGAGCCGTGATGCCGAACCTATAGACTCGTCTCCGGCCACAGACCTTGAACCGCCCGCGCCCGTGCCCGTCGAATCCAACTGGGCACCGGTCATGGAGTTCACCGCCGCGGATATCTTTCAGCACTTACCCTTCGGCGATGTGCTAAACTCATTAAGGTCTCTCTTTTTGTCAGGAGAATCTTGGCCGAACTATGTCCGGCTAGAATGGGATGCGGACGACGAAGAAATTCACGCCCCGTCCACCATCCACTTAGTAGCCACTGTCGATGATTTAACCGACATGCTCGACTTTGACTCCAAAGACATCGATGGTATGGACAACGATGAAGGAGATGAACTGGAACCACTGCCCACAGGGCACTGGACCGCCACCTCGTCATATGATATATATATGGTGGACACACCCAAAGAAGACAATGGCGACAAGACAGTGGAGGATGACCCCTCCAAGAAGCAACCTAAGTGCCGACATCCGCGGTGCCACTCTAAGTCTCGCCACAGCAAAAGCGGTGATACCGGCACAGGAGATAACAGTATTCCGGATAGTGCCGAAGACGATGACAACCCCCTCCAGCAGGATCCATAGCAGGAGGATGAACAAGTCAGCCCTCCGGAACGAGCGGCAGAGGGAGAGGAGGACAATTACATGCCTCCCTCCGAGGACGAAGTGAGCCTCGAAGACGAAGAATTTGTCGTACCTGATGATCCTGTCGAGCAGGAGCGCTTCAAGAGTCGGCTTATAGCCACAGCGAATAGCCTGAAGAAAAAACAGCAACATCTTCGAGCTGATCAGGACTTGCTAGCAGATAGATGGACTGAAGTCCTTACGGCCGAGGAATACAAACTAGAACGCCCCTCCAAGGGTCACCCAAAGCGCAGGTTGCTACCCCGACTTGAGGAGGAAGCATTAAAACCTACATCACCAGCGTACGACGTGGCTGATCGGCCACCTCGTGGCCGAGACAGAGAGGCATTTCAGCCAGAAGCTCAGCCCGCACCCCACCGCCACTCAAACAAAAATACCAAGGCACCGGGGAACATGCGAGACCTGCGAGACGTATTGGAAGACAGGGCAAAACACGCAAGATCGATCTACGGATCACGAGGGCGCGCCCCTACGCGGGACGGTGACCGTCACGCCGGATACAGTAAAGGTAAATCCGACCGGGTCGAATACAGCAGGCAAGACTCATATGGGCTACGCCGCGATATAGCCCAGCACAGTGGCGCCGCACACCCCCTATGCTTCACTGGCGAAGTAATGGATCATGAATTCCCAGAGGGTTTTAAACCCGTAAACATCGAATCATATGATGGTACAACAGATCCCGCGGTATGGATTGAGGACTTCCTCCTCCACATCCACATGGCTCGCGGCGATGATCTACATGCCATCAAGTACCTCCCGCTAAAGCTTAAAGGACCAGCTCAGCATTGGCTGAATAGCTTGCCAGCAGACTCCGTTGGCTGTTGGGAGGATCTAGAAGACGCATTCCTCGGCAACTTCCAGGGCACTTATGTGCGACCACCAGATGCCGATGACTTGAGCCACATAATTCAGCAGCCAGGGGAATCGGCCAGGAAATTCTGGACACGGTTCCTAACCAAGAAGAATCAAATTGTCGACTGTCCGGATGTAGAGGCTGTAGCGGCATTTAGGCTCAACATCCGTGACGAGTGGCTCGCCCGGCACCTTGGCCAGGAAAAGCCGAAATCCATGGCAGCCTTCACGACGCTCATGACCCGCTTTTGCGCGGGAGAGGATAGTTGGCTGGCTCGCAGCAACAACATATCAAGAACCTTGGCACTTCGGATGCCAAAGATAGCAAAGGCAGGCCACGTCGCAACAAACATAAGCACCGCAATAACAGCGATAACGCCGAGGATACGACAGTCAATGCCGGATTCCGAGGCTCTAAACCCGGTCAGCGGAAAAAGCCATTTAAAAGAAGTACTCCGGGCCCGTCCAGTCTGGACCGCATACTCGATCGCTCGTGCCAAATACACAGCACCCCGACAAACCAGCCAATCACACCAATAGGGAATGCTGGGTGTTCAAGCAGGCCGGCAAGTTAAACACCGAAAACAAGGACAAGGGGCTGCACAACGATGATGAGGAGGAGCCCCGACCGCCGAACATGGGAGGACAGAAGAGGTTCCCCCACAAGTAAGGACGGTGAACATGATATACACAACCCACATCCCCAAAAGGGAACGAAAGCATGCACTAAGGGACGTATATGCGATGGAGCCTGTCGCCCCAAAGTTCAACACATGGTCCTCTTGTCCAATCACCTTTGACCGTATGGACCACCCCACTAGTATCCGTCATGGAGGATCTGCCGCATTGGTCTTAGACCCAATCATTGACGGATTTCACCTCACTCGAGTCCTTATGGACGGCGGCAGCAGCCTGAACCTGCTTTATCAGGATACAGTGCGCAAAATGGGTATAGACCCCTCGAGGATCAAACCCACCAAAACGACCTTTAAAGGCGTCATCCCAGGTGTAGAGGCCCATTGCACGGGCTCAATCACACTAGAAGTGGTCTTCGGATCTCCGGACAACTTCCGAAGCGAGGATTTAATCTTCGATATCGTCTCGTTCCGCAGCGGCTCATGCATTGCTGGGGTGCACCGCATTTGCAAGATTCAATGCAGTACCACATTACGCATACCTCAAGCTCAAGATGCCAGGACCTAGGGGGGTCATCACAGTCAATGGAAACACAGAACGCTCACTCCGTACGGATGAGCACACTGCGGCCCTCGCAGCAGAAGCATAGAGCAGCCTTTTGAGGCAATCCACCAGTTCGGCGATCAAGCCCCCAGACACCGTCAAGCGCGTCCGAAGTAACCTGCAATAGGATCGCCTCGCACGCTCAGAGCTCGCCTAGCAATTCGGCCCCTGCCCTAGTCTCAGCACAACGGCAAAATCCGTCCCACGCGTACATAATTACGCATTGAAAATACCTTGGGTGTCGGCGGGGGCACGATCACGGCATGTCCCACAATGCGGTTCAACCGCACTAGGGGCTTACTACCTTTATCATGCTCCCTCTTTCAGGACTTTACTCTCTAGAAGCCCTATCCGGCAGTACGATAGCCGGACACACGATACAACACCCAAGGAGGCAGGAAGCTACGTCATACAATGGAATCCCTAGGTGGTCTCTGATAATGAGTGAAATACCTACTTTAAATACCAGTTCGCAGCTTGCCCTTGGACAGGACATGTCAAATAGTCCTACTTTTTGCTTATCGCACTGCTTGTATCGGTATGCTTTGACGCACTTTTTAAATAAACAATGCATAGCACTAGTCTATTATTGCATTCTATATTGTTTTACATATATATATGTTCATTTATGACAATCAGCACCCGTACACTCTGGTATGACCAATACGCCAGGGGCTTCCGTATACCCCATAGTTTGGCGTGAGAAGTCCGAACACTTTCGAAAGTGTGGCACCCCGAACTTATAGCATTATATGCATCAGCTCCAAATTATGTTCTTGGGTCAATAGTTGGGTTTGCCCGACTCTCATGTTTTGGTACCTTACATTCCACTATATCGGCTAAGGTAGCACTGGGAGAACTACTGTGATTGTGCCCCGGTTCTTTCGGCCGAGCACCTCGGTAGAGAAAGCTAAAACTAACTGTCATGATGAGGCGAAAGTTGGTCGCTGTTCACGAGGTCTCAAGTCCCTAATGACTTTT
This sequence comes from Triticum aestivum, assembly GCF_018294505.1. Taxonomy (NCBI): domain Eukaryota; kingdom Viridiplantae; phylum Streptophyta; class Magnoliopsida; order Poales; family Poaceae; genus Triticum; species Triticum aestivum. The sequence goes on from NC_057804.1 coordinate 123,556,560, forward strand.
TCCGCTTCGGGCGAGGAGTCAGCCTTGTCCGGCTTAGGCGTGTATAGCGCCCCAACTTCGGCTTTCCGAATACTAGGGGCTTCGCCAAAATTTAAAATTGTAGACTTCTATGGCTAAGTGAGAGTGATAAAGCATTATAGTCCGATTGCCTGGTTCGCTGCGCTGAGCACCTCCCTCGAAGGACCCATAAATGGGGAAAAGAGTGCCCAGATTTATCCCGAACACCCCAGCACTAGTTGCATGGGGGCTGGAGCCGATGACTAGCAACTCTCAGATTCTATAAACGGCCGCACAGAAGGTAATATTTTAAATTCGAAAGCGTTGCATAGCGCAAATGAACCAGTTTTCATAATACAGGATCACACGAGAAAGTTCATTCAAAAATTACATCCTTCGCACACTCGTCTGCCACAAGACGGACACCCTTCAGGACACCCTCATAATACATCTCATGGTGGCGATGCTCCTTGCCCTGCGGCGGCCCCTCCTTCACCAGCTTCTCGGCGTCCATCTTCGCCCAGTGCACCTTTGCACGGGCAAAAGCCCTGCGTGCACCTTCGATGCAGATGGACCGCTTGATGACTTCCAGCCATGGGCAGGCATCAACAAGCCGCCTTACCAGGCCGAAGTAGCTGTTGGGAAGGGAACCCCCAGGCCACATCCAGACTATAAGGCCCCTCATGGCCCGTTCGGCCGCCTTGTGGAGCTCGACTAGTTGCTTCAGCTGGTTGCTCACGGGCATTGGGTGTTCGGTCCCAGTATACTGACACCAGAACAACTTTTCCGTCGAGCTTCCCTCCTCAGCCCGGTAGAATTCCGTGGCATCAGACACACTGCAGGGCAGATCTGCGAACACTCCTGGAGAGCACTGAACTCTGGTAAGTAAAAGGAAATTTTCTTTCGCAGGCCTACTTTGCATAATGAATGCCTTACCCGCACTACAAAAAAATACACTTCTGTGATGATACGTGTTTGTCACAGTAGGTCGCTTTTTTTGTCATGCATGTACATCCATGACAAATTTATGACAGAATCAAGATAGTCATACCTGTGCTGTCGTAGAAGTGTTCCATGACATTACCAAAATTATCATCACGGAAGTGTCTACTTCCATGACGATAAATCGCGCGTCACAGAAGTGCTTTCGTCAAGGGTGACCGACACGTGGCATCCACCGTAACGGAACGCCGTTAAGCTATCGGGTTCGGTTTTGGATCCGATAACCCGTTAACAGCCCCGACCAATGGGAAATTTCCACGTGTAAAATTCTTATTGGCCGGACGAAACACGTGTCAGCTCGTCAGTGGGTCAGATAGGCGCCTATGATACGTCGACACGTGGCACGGCCCAACAGAGGCCCATTCCTATGAAAAGGCCGGCCCGTTTGACTTGGTCAAAAGCTGGCGGGTCAGCCCATGGATATCCTGTTAACGGCCTGTTCGAATATAGCCCATTTACAGCCCGCTAACACAAGGCCCATTACGCCCTATCCGAATTAGGCCCAGTAGCGTCATTTGGGCCATCCAATACGATTCCAGCCCGTTTTCACTTCTGGCCCATGTATGGCCCATGTCGTCTTTCGACCCATATGAGGCCCTATATAACTCTTGGCCTACTAACGGCCCGTGGTGAAACTGGCCCGTAATGAACAGTGTATCACTTTACACCCATTAACGGCCCGTGGTGAAACTGGCCCGTAATGAACAGTGTATCACTTTATACCCATTAATGGCCCGTTATTACGTTGGGCCGTTTCCAGCCCATGTTATCTTTCGGCCTTCTCAGAGCCCATTTATTCTTGGGCTCATTTCCAGCATTCATTTACTTACGGCCCGTTACTGTCATTTTCTGCTTGTGGGCCAAATTCAGCCCGTGGTTACAGTTGGCCCGTTTGTGGTCCGTTAATACGTTGGGCCAATTTCATAGCGTCATCAAATACGGCCTATTAACGATGGCCCGTTATGGTCGGCCCATGAACGGACGATTCCAACTCTAGCCCGTTTACGGCCATAATGCGGTCTGTTTGGCCAATCGATTATACGGCCCGTATAAGGCCCATTGATAATACGGCCCGCAGAAGGCCCATTGTTTCTACGGCCCGTAGAAGGCCCATTGTTTCTATGGCCCGTAGAAGGCCCACTGTTTCTACGGCCAGTAGGAGGCCCAGTGTCACTACAGTAAATATTAGCCCATGGTTATTGTGGCCTAGTTTTAAAAAATAGGTTATTGCAACCACTAGCTAACCGCGGAAAAAGAACTGCAATGACTACAAGCAAACAAATAAACAAGACAACAAGGAAATAAATAAGCAAGCAACTAACGCTAGGCTATCACGGCTATTACACATATTACATCCACTGGGCATCAAAGTTCGCCACCAGTGCAAATATAGGGAACAAAGCAGCATATCATGTACACTGGTTGTCAAAGTTGGCGACCAGTGCAAATAAACGCCGTAGCAAAACAAATCCAGAACTAAAACCACTTCAGAAGATCTCAAGAAACAATATCCTGGGTACCCATAATGCTGGCAAGATGCTTAGCAAGCTTATTAACTTTCTATTGTTTGGCGCTTAAATCCTCCAGCACTTGCTGCTGCACCAGAAAATATGCATCTGAATTCTGTAGGGACTTCCTCAGTCCTTCAGCTTCCTGTCGCAGCACATCTGATCGATGTCTTTCAACTTGAAGTTGAGACTCAAGAAGACGAACTGATTCAAGCAGCGAGTTCGAAGAGCTTGTGCCAGCAGTAGTGGCCAGTAACTCGAACACTACACCAAGACAGGACTTTTGGGTACCCTCACTGTCGTCAAGATAGTTTTTATCAGCTTTCTTGGAGACCAACAGGGATGTCTCACTATCTTGAACCTTATCTGCATTACTTCCTTTACCATTGGATAACGCGGTACTGTTCTCCAATATTTTGTCTGCATTCTAAAAGAGAAACAAGTAGACACATCACATGTTTACCATGTTGTATATGAAACTCATTTTGGTAAATGAGTTCAGTAGTAAAGTGGACAGGATAACAACATGAAACAAACATATATCTATGGACTATGGTCACTTTATGGTCTATATCATTCTAGTTTTTGTTGCCAAATCAAGATAGAGACACAGTTCAAATAATATTTGTTCAAGACAAAGCAGAATAGACAGAATATAAGTGTGGGTAACAATAGATCAATAACAACACTTGTAATGTGCATGACATGAGAACATAACTGTTTATTCAATTGAAACTGAAATCAACATATAGCAGGTTACAACAGTAAACCAGTTAAAGAAACAGGTTTAAAACATACCTGTTGCACCCTTGGAGTTTCAATTCCATCCTTCAAATTTGAAAATAGTTGGTATGAGTAAATACAGTCATGCAAGAGAAAAGGAGTATGAACCATAGCTACAGAACCTGACCTGAGAACAAATCTTCTTCTCCTTTAAGCGTTGAGTTGGGATTCGGAGTGGTGGTCCTCGTGCTTTGGGCACTACAGTTCCCTTACTAACTGCTCGTGTTTGGGTGCTCTGTGGTGGAGACGGTGCTGTGTCAACTGGAACTAGGTTACTATCTGCCGGGGTTGGGGTTAGAAGGGGTGTAGCTAGTTCTCTGTCCAACTGGGTAGGGGTACAATCTGCGAGAGTCTGGGTTATGTGCGGTGGATCTGGTCCTTGGGCAAGTACAACCATGGTTCTATCTGCATCAACAGGTAGCATTATCTTTTCTGAAGACCGTGTTGTTACTCCCTTAGATACTACCATCACGCTCTCCAATTCAAATGGCTGATAAACAAGAAAATAATTGAAAGTATAGACATTGTATGATAGACAGGTGCAATGGATAGTGGGGAATAAAAGAGGGCATGAAATAATTCATATTTATGTTGTCTAACCAAACAGGATAGCATGACACAATTTCACATATATGATGGCTAACTAAACAGGATAGCATGACAGAATTTCACATTATGATGGCTAACTAAAAAAGATGGAAAGACATAGTTCAAAATATGAGACTATGTAAACAGGATGACATGACATAACTATATAATGTGTTTATTAAATAGGTTGGCATGCCATAATTCACATACATTCACAGATAGAATGCCATAATTCAAAATATGATGACTGTAAACACTAAACAAGATGAGATGATATAACTATATGATGTCTTTATTAAATGGGTTGCCATGCCATAATTCAGATAGATGATGTGTACGTACTATGTAAACATGATGGCATGATATAATTCAAATATATGATTTATATAGTAAGCAAGTAAGCAGATGGCAATCCATATATGATGTAAAAACTAAGCAATGCAAGACAACATGCATGACATGGGTAATATAACCCTGCCAAGTTTGAGCATAGACCTCAGGGGGGAAATAGGACTGGTCATCAGTCTCTGAATCCTCCTCTGAGGAGCTCTCTGTAACTAGCAAGATGTCTGCTTCAGCAGGTAGAATTGTCTGCTCTGAATACCTTGTTTTCACTCCATATACTTCCATCACCGCTTCAAATGGCTGATGCACAGGAAGAGTAGTTGAATATACAAACATTGTCGATAAATGGAACACGTAATACAAAAAAATGATAGCATGATATAATTCACATACATGATGATTGGCTAAACAGCATGGCATTGCATAATTCACATACATAATGCCTTTCCAACAAGATAGCATTGTATAATTCACATATATAATGTCTTGCAACAAGATGGCAATGCATAATTCACATATATGGTAATTAGACACTGAACAGGTGGCATTCACACAAAGCATGTCTAAACTAATCAAATGACATAGCAATGCGAGACACCATACACACGATATGAGCAACATAACCCTGCCAAGTTAGAGCATACACCTCGGGGGGGGGGGGAATAGGACTGGTCATCTGTCTCTGAATCCTCCTCTGAGGAGCTATCCGTAACCAGCAAGATATGTGCTTCGTCAGATAGCATAGTCTGCTCTGAAGACCTTGTTTTCACTCCAGAATTTGCCATCACCATGTCAAATGGCTGATGCACACGAAGAGTAGTTGAATGTAATAACATTTTTGACAAATGTAATATGTAACCAAAAAAAGGATGGCCTGATATAATTTACATATAAGATGACTGGCTAAGAAGGATGGCATTGCAAAATTCACATATATGATGCCTGGGTAAACAAGATGGCGTTGCATAATTCACATAAACGATGAATAAACTAAACATATGGCATTCACACAAAGGATGTCTAAACTAAGCAGATGACATATTTGATGTATAAAGTAAGCAATGCAAGACACCATATGCATGATATAACCAATATCAGCATGCCAAGTTAGAGCGAAGACCTCAGGGGGTAAATACGAGTTGTCTTCTCCTTCTGAATCCCCCTCAGAACAGATATCTTCCTCTCGATTACAATCCGAAATGCATGGAGGGGGGGCTGCCTTTGCGCCTACCACGGAGCGACGTCTGCATGAAATTTTATTGCCACGCAAGGCTCGTCTCTTTTGCTCTACATGTTTAGTTCCATTGTTTACAATAACTGTCATGCATAGGAATAAAACATAGTGAGATTATGTAAGGAGTGCATGCAGAAATCCAGAGTGATGGTAGCAACCTGTGGATAGACCCAAAACCAATAATAGCAGGCAGATAATGGCTTCAGTTAAAAAATACAGATAATGGCTTCTTTACTGTTTGTTTCCCACCCAACATGAAACTCATAGTAGACACCGGAGATTAACCAGATAGTAGATAGATACTATTGATAGCGGCCCCAATATGTACCCCACAACCATTTAAAAACTCAAGTTTGACCATTAGTTTGGAGCTGACTCATAGCCTAATCGGTGAACAGGACGATAAAGTAGCATGTAATATTAAGCGATGCATAACGTAAGCAGACACGAAAGAGTGAGACCTCTCTTGCGGACCCGTGTAGTCCTCGAGGTCATCTGCTCGGTTGATGATGGTAGTGCAGTTTTCATGGCTGCCAGCGGCGGGGAAGAAGATCTGAGGCAGCGAAGGACAGTCAGGAGGCCGGATCCCTGCTGTGCTGGACCCTTCTATCGTTGGAGCAGCTGAGCTAAGGTGGACGATGGCGCAATAGGAATGGGACAAACCACGCAAGGGTTTCTTGGACAACTATCTGTAAGAGAAGTAATTCTGTAAGGGCTCGTTTGAATTGGAGGATTCCAACAATGTAGGGATAGGGAATAGACAGGAATAGGATAGGAATGCACGTGCAAAACCGAGAATTTAAAAACACAGGATTTCTGCCAATCTGGGTGTTTGATTCACAACAATTGGAAGATCACAGGATGCAAAGAAGCATGGTGACATTAAGTCAAACCACAAGAAAATGTACGGTTATAATGCTATTATGCTACTATCTCTTAGTCTTGTGCTTCATGAATAGGAATTTGAAAAGGAGGACAAGTGAAAATTAAAATTCCTACGTTTTTTCTTTCAAGGAGACACTAAAGGAACAAATCCGTGTGCTCAGTGGACAATATATATAACATGTAGAGTAAAAAAGAGATGCAACAAGTGTAGAACCTCTTTGGCGAAGCCATGTCGATCTCAGCGTGATTGGGTTGGCCGGTGAGGATGCTCCGGCTGACTTGGCTGTCGGAGGAGGGGAAGAAGATCTTAGGAGTCTGGAGATGGAGCCCGAGGTACTACTCTGCTGTGATGGAGGGTTTCGTTGTTGGAGCAGCTCCCGTGAGTTGTACGACGCCGAGGCTGAAGCAGGACAAGAGAGACAACGAACAACGTTAACCTGAGTGGAATTCTAATAGCATCTCCAATACATGACGTAAAATACATAACCACAAAGTGCTAGATGTAAAATACATCAGCCGCTCATCTCTGAACTTAACTGTCGAAACTGAACTTAACTGTCGAAACTGAATTTTGCTGTAGAAACTGAATTTTGCTATCGAAACTGAATGCACTAGCAAGGTGAGGCTACACATCGGTCGACTGACTTTTTCATCTCTAGTCAGTCGATTTTGCAGCCGTTGGATATGAAATCAAGGGCCTGCGGTTCATCTTCAACCTCCACCCCCCTAAGCCGGCCAAACAGCAGCCCCCTGCCGCCCGCGGCTGGCGGTGCACCGCCCCGCCCGCCCTGAAAACACTCCCCACCGCCGGTCCGCCGCCCCGGCCATCCCTCTAGGCCCCCCGTGCCGAGATTTTTCTCCAGCGATCCCCATGCCACCGCCCCGCCAATGCCCCGCCACCGCCGGCGACCACCGCCCCCATCCTGAACCCTAAGATAGATAGTGGGGTACCTCTTCGGCGAGCCCCCCTTCCCGCTGCGGATGGTTCTTCCTTCACCCTGGCGAGCCCCCCACCCCCTAAAAATAGACTGACCCAAAAGTCAATTCAATCGACTGAAGTGTAGCTAAATCGGAGCAACATCACAAGCAAGAGAAAGAGCGAGAGCAGCAGCGCGAGCAAGAGCAATAGCAAGAGAAGATCAGGCAGGGGACTGAGAGCAAGAGCAGAGCAGCAGCGCGAGCGAGAGCTAAAGCAGCAGCAGGTCCTACTGATGTGGACGTGGCCGCCGAGGGAGCGACGCCATGGAGGAAGTGGCCGGCAACGCCGTCATGGATGGAGCCGTGCCGTGTTGGCTCGGGACCGAGCGCCGACAACACCGTAAGATTGAATCAAGAAGAAAATGCGGCGATTAGTGTACAACCTCGTTGGTGGCGCCGAATAGGCCGCAGCTTCATCCGAGGAAACAGTAATGATGATGCTCTTCCGGTGGTGCAGGTGAAGACGGTGGTGTGGGAATGGAGGTGGAGCGAAAGACAAGGGGAACGTCGGGGCAGCTCCTTGGAGGTGGAGGACGGGGTGGCTGAACCGGCGGGACGATGAGATCGACGACGGATCCTCATCCGGTACGGTGGATGAGGGACGTCGAGGTGTTGCTGTGGACGACGTCGTCGGGGAAGAGGCTCCGGCTGGGTGGCGGACGAAGCATGGTGTGGGGTTTCGTCGCGGGTTTTCGTGGCCTCGGTGTACGATTGGGTGGGCGGATGGGATGGCAGTGGGGAACCATGGCTTAGAGACGCGCTTGTCCGAAATGTGGGGTAAGTTACGAAAGTACCCCATCGATTTGAGGCGGTTCTTTCGGTTCAGGGGTACCACGGGCATTTCGCGTGTCGGGATTTCATAGGAGGTGGGAGTTTTTGCGCGCGTTGTAATTTCAGAATAGCAAGGTGCGGGTTGAGATGGAGGGAGTTGTCGGAGCACAACGAGACAAAAACATATCTTAAATATTTCAGGCTAACAAGGCGCGGGTTGAAATTTCTGGACAAGCCTAACGTGTACTGTCCCAAATCAATGCGCCCTACAAATGTCATTCAAAACTTTGAATTCATGTTATGTTCAATCAAAATATTTTGCTACGTGTATAATGCATGCAACCTACTACTCAAATGAATGTTTTAGTGCATTCCAAACGTATATACTATCGCTTCAATATGAACTAAATTTGAATTTGTTTCTCTATTTGAATAAGATCTACATTAATGATTGTTGTGAAGTCAAAGCATTTGAATTCGTTTCTCTGTTTTAATAAGATCTACAATCATCATTATTGTCAAGTTAAACCATCGTTTGTGTATTATCTTCACAGCACACCACATGATTAGTCTCGAGTTACATATGAACTATGTGTACTCCCTCCGTTTCTTTTTAGTCTGCATATAAGATTTGGTCAAAGTCAAGCTTTGTTAACTTTGACTAAGTTTTATAGAAAAAAATATCAAGATTCACAATATGAAATCAATATTGTTAGATGCATCATGAAATTAATTTTCATACCATATAGCTTTGGTATTGTAGATGTTAATATTATTTTCTATAAAGTTGGTCAAACTTTACAAAGTTTGACTTTGACCAAATCTTATATGCAGTGAGGGAGTACTATATGAGCTCAAACTAGATTTTTTGAATCCACTTTATTTTGATTTCAAATCACATTACATTTCTAGCTCTAGCTAGATCTTCATAATCTAAACCATGTCTCATATGTATAATGTGTTTATCACATTATGTATGGTGCCCCGCCCCCTATGCCTACAAGTATTTAGATGTGAGTTGCAAACACCACACATTACCACAAATTCAAATAAAGTGTGAGAATGTTCGATATATAGTATTGTTTAGATTGTTCGATATTTAGTTGTAAGCTGCGAACGCCACACAATATCACAAATTCAAATAAAATGTGAGATTGTTTGATGTATAGTACGGTTTAGATTGTTCGGCATTTAGCTGTGAGTTGCAAACGCCATGCATTATCACATTATGGTATAACATGTGCACATCACGTGTATCACCGCTATATTCATGCATGCAATGTTTAAAACACTATGATCTCCTATTCAAATATATGAATCCGCTTTCATATCAAATTATGATCTTTGTTAGTCTCTTACACCCACACAATCCTATAACCTTTGTAGCTACCACTAACTTTCTCTCGTGCATGCACATGCCCTCCTCGCCCTCCCCCTCCCTCGGCATTCTATCCACCTCGCACATTCATTTTTTTCTTTAGGTCATTCTCCTAGAGTCTCCACAACTCCTTTCCGATACACAATGATCGATAAACCTCTCCAGCGATGCCTGCCTACAACATACAAACACACCTTCAATCTCCTCCTGTATGTGTCCTTGCCTCGTGTCTCTCATACGGTCAGACACACGTGTAAACTCTCGCCCCTCTTTTCATTGCTCTCACAACCGCACACTCCTCCCCCTATCTAGCTAGTAGTTGGGCCTCTCGCACCACCTCCTAGCTCCATTCTCTCTGTTTATCCGTCTCGCTGGGCCTTATTTGCCTCTAACAAATGGACGTACACCGACTGATCTCTCGCTATACATATAGCTAGCTAGGTCCTTATAACTTGTTTTTACCCACACGTCAATCGATCTTCCTCATTAGTTGTGTCTCTCCCTTCCTCCGACAAACAACAATTGATCTACCGATCTAGTTAGGTTTGCTTACCAAACACATGGTTCCCGTTCATCATCCATGGATGCGTCCCGACAGATCTATCACGCACAGGCACACATAGAAACACATCCCCACTCTTATTGATAACATTGAAGTTCCACCCTCAGTTTGTCTAGTAGGCCTCTCCCACCATCTTCGAGAAGCAACTCCATCACCCATCCAACACTCTACCCCTCTCCCTCCCTCTCCCTCCCTCTCTCCCTCCTCTCTCTCTCTCTCTCTCTCTCTGTCCCATCATATTTCCCGTTCTTCAGTTATGTATGGATGTCGACCGATCTCCCTCAAGACATAGCTGGGTCTCTCCTTCTCAACACATATACGAGTCGTTCTACCTCTATAGTTAGGCCTCTGCCTACCCCTCCCACCACCCCCTCCCCCCACACACACCGATACATCGAGCGCTCTAGTCATGTCTCCCTGCCACACACAAACTTGACGTGTGCCCTCTAACGTTCCGGTAGGCAAGTCGCCCTATATCTTTGACTTGTACACACAAACAATTTCGATGGCTCTCTTCATCGATCTCGCACCCACCCACTTGATCCTCTCTTTGACTCTATCGATAGCTATGACCCCTCCCTCTCTTCTCGTGGATTGCCCGACCCTCTATGTATGATATGGATAGGCCTCCATTTCACACACATTGCATGCAAAAATTTGTTTGAGATGTCATCGACACATATTCCCACAAATAATTCAAGAAATCAACCCCCACCCCACCCCCACCCTAAAACAAAAAACACTCACGAACACGGTTTGTATCTCTCACACACACCCCACGTAGGTGGGGGACATGCACGAAGAGAAGAGGTGCATGCACGGCGCACATACTCCCATCTCTTTCCCAACCACACCCGCGCGGGTACACAGTGGAGCTCATTTCTGTACGAAAAAGGCAGCCCACGTGGTAATTTGGCACGTGTACTGGTTGTCCACTTGGTGGAGGGAGGATCGTCTACCACGGGTGAACAAACAAATTGCAACTTGACATGTTATGTTAAAAAAAGAGGCAAACCATGTGGGACCTACCTTAGAGGCAAGGCTCTATACACTAGAGTACTTTTGATGTGTCCCGTCAACTCGCAGAGCGAGGAGAAGCTTGCTTAGTACGCCGTCTCCCCCGCCCACGGGCGCGGTGGCTCGCAGGATGAGGTGAAGCTTGCTTACTACGCCTTACGCCCGCTCCCTCGCCCATGCGCGCGGTGGCTCGCAGGACGAGGAGAAAAATTTACTACTCCCTCCGTTTACTCCTCGTCCCTACTACCTTGGTTATAGAGTTTATACTATCATATTGTTTGGAATATATATGTCCTTTAGTAGATTTCAATATGAACTACTAGTACATACTCCAAACACTAATGTATATAGACATATTTTAGAGTGTAGATTCAGTCATGTTGCTCCGTATGTAGCACTCTCCCTCGCCCCTCGACCCTCGTCCACGTGGTGGACGTGCAGCAATTCATTCGGTCTCATATAGCCAGAATGATGTATACTGCACTACCATTATTGCTCGACTTCCCGAAGAGGCGAAGAGCCAATCGCAAGGCTAATATCTTAGAGATGCCAAGCGCAAGGTTATAGGAGAACGAGTAGTAGGTGCTGCGTCATTTATAAATAAAGTTTTTTTCTTCAGTGGCACGTACGCAATATGATAGGTTCATATGGAGAGAAAAGGAAACCGCTCCACTACATACATAGTCAGGACGGGCCAGCCTACACGGTTGCTTGTTGGGGTTGCTCTCTTCACACTCTTTCGCACAAAACAACTGTGGCCACATCTCTAACATCCCGACGGATCACGTCCGCTTGGGGAAGGGGTGGATGCTTAGTGTAGATGCGGTGGCCGTCGCCGACGGCGAAAACCCACTATCGGCACGTCCCGATCAGGGGTCCCCGCCATTCTCTCTCACAAAGCCGGTGAGGTTGCCTTCGTCCCTTGCTCACTACCGCGACGTGGGCAGTTGCCGCCTCCCGCCGCCTTCCTCAAGGTTGAGCTACGTCCCTCAGGTACAACTCCCTTTACAGCTGGCTTGCACCACTGCTCCAGCTGCCCACATCACTCCCTGTGGATATTTCTCTTCTTCTTTGCCCCGCACATACCTCTACTGGCTTCTACGTACTGTATTTGTGATGAGTTTATGTCTCATCAACTAGTCCCAGTAATCTTATTCTAATCATGCTTGTTCAATTTCTTTGCCACAGGGATGCTCATCTCGATTTTGGTGAAACTGCACAAAATGATCCGATTGTCAAAAGGTTGCAAACTTAATTTATTAGGAAGCTCGAACGTTGCCAGCAAATTGAAGCCTGGTCAGGGTTCACGGTTCAAGGGCTAGGGACTGCATGGATCATTTTTTTCTTTAGCTGCCTCTGTTCCAAAATAAGTGTCAACTTTAGTAGTAGTACAACTTTGTACCAAAGTTTGCACAAAGTTGAGAAACTTATTTTGGAACGGAGGGAGTACATATTTGCTATGATCTATCAATCATTGAGATGCAATAGCATGCATGTTAGTCTCCTTTGTATTTGATGAAATGTTGCAACGGGCAACCTTGGACGCAAGATACATGTAACAGAAGCTGGAAGCTTCATAGCATTGTACAAATTTATCTCGCTGATAAATTACAGTACGTACTATACTAGTACTTTCTCCGTTCCTAAATATAAGTCTTTGTAGAGATTTCACCATGAACCACATGCGGATCACTGAGCCTGCGTGTTTTCACTACTCTTGCATGCCTCCGCTGTAAGAATGGAGAAAATTGTAATCTAGTAGTAGTATACCTCCTTTCGCCGAAAGCGTGGGACATCCAGCAGTCCTACGACCTCAGTAATAAAGACCAATGAGCCGTCAAATCACATAGACCCAGCAGTAAGTTGGACGGACAAAGCAACCATCACTTTTGCGCCAGTGAGAGGTCGCGTCCGTTCTGCCCGGGCATGAATGCGGCATCGATTCTTTGGAGCGGCGCTGACCGTTTCGGGCGGGAAGCGTGCGCGGGCGATGGAGGGGCTTTGGGTGGGCCAGGCTGGTCAGGAGCGGGCGTGGCAGCTGTCTGCATGTCCCTACCGGACACGCCCAGAAACGAGAGGATGCACCGACTCTCGCGGCTAAAATCGTACACTACACAACATCTCTCTGTAGGAGTAGGTCAATCTGTCGCTCTCTCTAACACACACATGGTGTTAAACACACACACGCACACACACACACACACACACACACACACACACACAAACGCGCGCGCGCGCGCGCGCGCACGCACGTACCTTGGTCCCGTTGCACCCTCTAACGTGACTTATCACACCTAGACGGAGGGAGTAGTAAGTAAACGAGATACAGTGGCACACTGACTTAAGTCGAATACAAGTGCCCAAAATTTGTGTGCATGTTATAATAAGGATTCAGGAATGTATAAAAGGTTATTTCCCTCTCGTTGAACATAACGGGAGGGTTGTGTAGCTGGTTAACCTCTTCGCTCATCAAACTTGAGGTCTCGGGTTCGATAAGTACACTTGAGCATAATTTGTGCCAGGAGGATTCTTTGACTGGTCAAAATGTTTTCTAGGGTTTGCACGCTTCACACTCTCTCTCCAGTATATATATATACACACTGGAGCCTCAGCGCTTGTAGTTGCTCTCTTCACACTCTCTCGCCCTCTCCCGCTGGAGCCTTAGCGCTTGTAGTTGCTCTCTTCACACTCTCTCGCCCTCTCCAGATCTAAACAAGACTTCGTTGGCCTCTCTCTCCCCTCACTGCTGCTCAAAGAGCCGGCAGGATCCGTCCGCCGGGAAGGGAAGGAGGCTTAACGCTGTCGCTGTCGGCGAGGGACTACCGGCGCAGCTGTTCACTTTCCACCCAGCGGCGCCGCGGGAGGGCCGCCGACCCCTTCTTCTTCGCCGCCGTCTCGTCGCCCGCCGAACCACGCCCCAAGAACCTTAAGGTATAATTTACTTACTCCACATGCATTGCTCTAGCTGCATGTATACCATGAATCTAGGACGTGGTTCAAAGAGGAAAGGAGTGGGAAAAGTTGTATATAGCATGAATCTAGGACGTGGTTCAAAGAGGAAATGAAGGGGGAAAGTTGTATAGCATTAATCTAGGACGTGGTTCAAAGAGGAAAGGAATGGGGGAAAGTAGTGGGGAAAGTTGTATCGCATAAATCTAGGACGTGGTTCAAAAAGGAAAGGAAGGGGCTAAAGTACTAGTTCAAAAAGGAAAGGAAGGGACAAGGCTGTAGAGTTTGAGCAGGACTAGATTTGGTGCGCTCACATAGGGAAAGGTGTCTGATAACAAAACTGGGACCAACACGGACTGACACGGAGTTTTTTTAGTCCCTACACCAAAATGTCCCTGTAAACAAACACCCTCTAATAATGCCGCTGCAAAATTGATGCAATGCCACAGTTAAAAGCAAATTACATGTTTAACGAGTTTTATTGTTAATATAATCTCTATGTTAATATTAATCAATGCCACCGTTTGAGAAATGCTACTGTCTTGCTTTCTTTCCCATTTAGATAAGGTAGATGCTTCTTTTTGTTGGCTTCTGTGTCATCCACCGTTATTGACCACTAATTGTTTCCTTTGCACCTCTGTGTAAACAGGGTTATCTGCTTCACCTCGTTGCCATTGTGACCTTTTGTTGCACTGCACAAAACACTTTTGTTTTAAGAGTGTTTTGTGCAGTTCAACCAAAATGTCACACCGACAACGTTGCTTGATCTTAGTGGAAATGCACAAGAGGAGATCTTACTTCCTATCCGTTAAGGCGAATTTGGTTCAGATCTTCTTCTTGTGAGTTGTTTGAATTCCTCATCATGAGAGGTCAGTACTAGCCTTCTTTCACATGATTCTGCAGTGTGCATTCATATGTTGTGCTACTTGTACGATAATGTTGCTTGATTTTAGTGAACTGCACAAATGGAGACAAGACTTCCAATCTGTATGTGCACCGTAATATCCCATTGAGGTAAGATAAGGATATTTCACAACTGCTGGCATGTATTTTGCCACTTTCATCAGAAAATTAAGTTTAGTACTATACTTGTGCTCCCTAATTGACATGCCAAATCTTACATTGAAGGCGAAGCTTGTTTGTTATTGAACCAAGTGATGAAGGGGAAGAACACGGGGAAGAAAAACAAAAATCAACTCCCGGTGCTGTAATGAAGCACTGGAACTGTGATGGCACAAGTAATGATATAGTTTTGCATCTTAATTTATTGCTATGGCTGGAATGAGCAATTGTTTTGCCACTGATTTGATGCCACTCTTAATGTAATATGTAATTATCTCTACTTGTGCAAACAGGGATCTTCTTTGAAGATACCATATATTTTAGTGGAACTGCACAAGAAGATGTTGGAAACATTAAACTAATCGAGGAGTATATAGTAAGCTTGGCCACCACTGTAGATAGCAACAGATGGTTCTGGAGAAATGCTTCATTTGTATGCTCTACACAATAAGCCTCCTGACAAAGGTTGGCACTCGCCCACTGATTTCATCCATATGATTGAGCTTTGTCATCTCTATTGGTGTTGTACTACTGTTTAGATACTGTCATAAAAAAGTGGTATTGTCCTTGAGAAGTGCTTCATCTGTGCTGTTTTAAAGATTTCCTTTCCTTCTTTTCGAGCAAACAGTGATGCTAGCATTTAGTAGTCCTCTTGTCTTTGCACAACAGGATCGTCTTCCTCTGTAGAAGAATATGGAGTACGTGAAGTGACTAGTTCCGATTATGCCAGGATGAAGAAGCCCTGTCTATCTTATCATCAGAAGGAGCAGTTGAAGGATGGTTACATTACTCCCCACAAGACCAAACTAACTTCAGCTCAGAAGGACTGACAGAATCTCCATTTTTTTGCTGTGATGCGTGAGTACAATGTTGTTCTAGGATTCTTTCTGGTGAGTTCCATTTTTCTAAAAGTGTGCTCTACATGGACCATGTATGTGCCTGTTGAAACTGTCAATTCATAGTACAGTTTGCTCTATACTAATCACTTTTTTGTATTTGTGCAAACAGGGGTGCTCAGCTTGATTTCAATGAGAACTGCACAAAATGTTCATGAATACATGGAATCATTCATTTCCACCACAAGAAAGGAGGTGCCGATAAGTTCAAGGCGTTGCAACATATAAGGGCGAAATCATACAAGCTACGCGCGAATTTGGTTGATTTTGGTGGAACTGCACAAAAGAACAGCTGGTTTATTTAGCACGAGGTGCCATGTCAATGTCCGAACTAATGGCAAACCCTGCCCATTCCACAATCGCAGGCATTTGATATTTTGCAATGGGACAACCTTGTCAAATTTTGCTCATTGATTTTAGCAAGACATGCATTTGATATTTTTGAATGGGACGCCCTTTGCTGTCAGCAGCGTCGATCAATTTTTTCTTTATTCTTTAGTTGTGAAGTAAATATTGCCTCTGACATGTGAGTCGCTGAGATGCATAATCATCGATAGTTTTGAATGTTCTCTATGGATTGCCAGGCCTGTGTGTTTGATTGCAATGTACAGAAACGCTAAAAAGCTGCTCAAACTCTTTGTACTCCTTCTGTTCCTTTTTACTTCGCACATTGTGAAAGTGCATACTTTTTTGTATAAGATTGGTCAAAGTAGAGATACTTTGACTGCAGACAAAACTTGTATGCAGACTAGAAATGACCGGAGGGAGTACATGTGAAACTGCTGCAAACGAGGTGATCACCCTGGGAATAATGCTAGTACGTATTGTTTTGCATGTTCATCCAATGCTAGTGATACAGGAATTCGAACTAATCGAAATAAATTCATTCATACACGGTCAGATTTCATATAAACATGCCGGATTTCATTACATTTCAACTAAAAAGGGGTGCGCTGGAGGTATAATTAATTAACCGGCCTAGCTTGTCATAGCGATTAGGGCAACTAGGAGCCCAATGATCAGGATCACCACATGACAAACACCTTTCTTCTTGTCATTCTTCTTCTTGAAGTTCGTGTGTTGCACAGCCTTGTTCTTCCCATCAAACTTTGCTTTACCATCAAACTTGCCCTTGTTCTTGAACTTGTGGGGCTGGAAGTTCTTCTGTACCATACTGGCACTAGATCCTCCCTCAATTCCTCAAGCATGTGTGTCCTTTGCTCTCGCCTTTTCTTCCACATCAAGAGTGCCAATGAGATCCACGAAGGAGGAAGCTTGGTGACGAAGGAGGTATAATTAATTAACCGAAGCTACCCACCTGTGTCCCGCTGAGCCGAACAGAAGCTTCAGTGACTAAACTACAGGTGCAGTTGCGTAACTGACATGTGGCCTGTTGGGCCCATGTGTCAGTCAGCCAACTGCACCATCAGTTAAGTAGAAGCAGCGTTGTTCTCCAGCAGAACTCCCCGACTCCACGTCGCCGCCAAGAAGCTAACCGGCCGTCAATGGTCAACCCGCCTAGCTTGGCTTCAACAGGAGGGTAGCAGTGGTGGCCTTACTTGGACCCGAGCGGCGGCGACCTACCGTGTTCTACTCTTCCTCGTTTTCTGTGTGGCGCGGCCTCGTTGGCAGCGGGGCGGGGCCTCGACGGAGCCGGCGATGTCCTCTGTCTCGTTGCCGGCGGGCGGCGCCTCAGCGAAGCGGTGGAAATCCTCCCCCGCGTTGCCGGCAGGGTGGGGCCTCGTCTGAGCCGACGATGTCCTCTTGTCAGGACCCCGACTCAATGCCACATCGATCTAGCATGTAACACCTCATATCACTTTGCGGCCTCATGCATGGTATTCCCACGGGTGTCGCCTTACCTTTGCCCGAGACTGTTTGCGCCTTTTGGCACACGTATATGACAGTGTCGCTAGCATCCATATGATAAGGAGCCCAGGCTGACATGGCTAGTCGTAAACCCAAAGTGGCACAGACTTACAGGGACAGGCATCCATGACCCAGCATCGAACGTGTCGGTCATCAGCGAGTGAATCCAGGCTGTAGCACTGGGCTAGCAGGACTCCGGTGAACCGGGCTGTAGCGGGCTAACAGGACTCCGGTATTCATCGCGTGACATTTCCCCGAAGGGACAGACACAGGAACGAAGAAGGACACATGCCGGCTAGCCTAAGTGTTCCGGAGCAGTAGCAAGCTACCATGGCTCGGTGGAAACACTAGGAGACATTTCCCCGTAAGAGAGGCTACTAAAGATAAACAACTAGATGGTCAGATCCCACACATACCAAGCATTTCAATAACATACACACAATATGCTCGATATGTGCAAATACAACATGGCATCACAACATGACTCTACGACTCAAGTAATTTATTCAATAGGCTCCGAGGAGCAAGATATTACAAACATGGGTCTCATGACCCAACAATCAGAGCATACAAATCAAAGCACAAGCGGAAGCTATCATGTCTGGGTACAGACATCTATAACTGAAAAAGGCTGAGAAGCCTGACTATCTACCAGATCCTGCCGAGGCACAAGATCGTAGCTGAGGTAACAAGCTAAACGTCGAAGTCCACGCGAAACTACTAGTGAGACCGAAGTCTCTCTGCAAAAACATAAAATAGGCAAACGTGAGTACAAATGTACCCAGCAAGACTTACATCAGAACTAACTACATATGCATCATTATCAACAAAGGGGATGGAGGGGTTTAACTGCAGCAAGCCAGCTTTGACTCGGTGGCTATCCTGAACTACGACTGCAATGTAACTCTTTTGAGGTGGCGCACACGAGTCCACATATTCACCATATCAATACACCACTATGGATCCGCTCCCGTCTCCCTACGAGAACGCCATCCATAGTACTCACGCTTATCTTGCGTATTTAAGAGTATCCACTTTCACTTGTCTATGAACTGATATAAGCAACCCAGAAGTCCTTTTCCGCGGACATGGCTATTCGAATAGATAATGTTAACCCTGCAGGGGTGTACTTCTTCATACATGTTTCCACCACTTAGCGTCTGCACACGACATGTGCTCGGCAGACTTCAAGCGAAAGCCGACGTGGGTGTAGACCACGACCTACCTAAACACTCAAGTCTCTAGTCCAGGTTTATCGCCTATTCGGGTTCCATCCATGAGGAGATCCGGCCGGAGTTTCGCTCACAGCCCCAAACGATGTGAACAGGGTTCCCGAGATACCAAACGGGCATCCGGTACACCGTGCCACGTACCTACCGCATCACAGCCCACCCCTACGGTCAGCGCTGTCCACAGCCTCCAGTAAGCTACAAACACCAGAAACTACTTGCAACTCGTGGACAGAGGACTAGGGTGAATAAGAAGTCGAGCGGGGTCATATTTCAGGGCCCAATGTATGGTAGTAGCTGAATCATGGATTACAAACACAGAACTCAGTTCCTGAGGACGGCTGCAATGAGACAACCCACCATGTACTCCTACATGGCCTCTCACCGACACCTTTACCAAATCGTGTTCACACACTTAGCTCTTAACAGTAGGACATGTTCACACACCTCTGATTCATCCCCGATGAATCAGACCTGACTCACCTCTAAGCAGTAGCAGGCATGACAAACAAGCATGAATGAGTAGGCACAACAGGGCTCAAACAACTCCTACTCATGCTAGTGGGTTTCATCTATTTACTGTGGCAATGACAGGTCATGCAAAGGATAAAGGGGTTCAGCTACCGCAGCAAGTAACAGATGAATCGGTGTTGTCCTAATGCATTAAAAGAGAGCAGGAGCGAGAGAGTAGGATTGTATCAGAATGAACAAGGGGGTTTTGCTTGCCTGGCACTTCTGAAGATAACATTGAGTCTTCATCAGTGTCAACGATCACATCGTCGGTACAACGTCTACCGAGGGAGAACAACACCGGCAAACACAGAAGAAACACGATCAATGCAATGCACAATATGATGCATGCTATGACATGGCAATATGAATGTGTTTTGGGCTAATGCATCTAGCAACAGATTAAATGAAGTTGGTTTGAATACAAGATTCAAATTTAAACTACATATGTGATTATTCAAATGCCATTTAATTGATTTGTGCAAACAGCAGCTATAAGTTGTTCTAACATGCATGAAAGTGGTACAGATGGATTCCTTGAATTTTTCTGATAATTTTTCATATATAAATTATTTAATTTGGAGTTACGGTTGAATTTTCTATGATTTATTGAAGTTTTAGGCATTTTCTGAAATTTCCTGAATAATAATAAATCCAGAAATGAATTATGGCGTCAGCACCACGTCACTGTGACGTCAGCAGGGTCAACTGGGCTGGCTCGGGTCAAACCTGACGTGTGGGGGCCACACGTCAGTGACACAGGACCTAATCCCGGTCAAACCCAGCGCTGACTGGGGTTTGACCAGGGGTGGGGCCCACTGTCAGTGGCCTAGGGGGTTGGTTAGTGCGTCATTAGTGGCTAATGACAGCGCCACGTCACTGGCCACCGGAGTTCGGCCGGCGGCGACCCGAGACGCGGCGGATGTTCACCGGGGTTGCGCTACGGGCGGCGGCTGGACGCGCGAAGGCCACCAGAAGGTAGCCCGTACACGGCCGCACCTAGCTGGCTGCACGAGGGGCCGCGGGGTGGCCGGAGACGACGGCGGCGAGCACTTCCGCGGTGGCCGGAGTTCGGGCTGGGGCAGGGACGCGGCTGCAGCGCTCGAGCGAGCAAACGGAGTGGAGAGGCATCCTCCTGGAGGCGCCAGGAGCGTGTCAGTGCCCCTGGTGCGAGCAGGAGAGGCTCGGGAACGCGGGCTTGCCGGCCATGGCGGACGGCGGCCTCGGGTGACCTCGGGGCTACGGCTAGAGGGCGGGAGCAAGCAGGGGGCAGAGGGGAAATGCTCAGGGGCTCACGGTGAGTTCGAAGAGAGGGTCGGCGTGCTCGGGGAGGCGACGGAGACGGCGAATCGGGCCGGCGATCTTCGATGCCCGTCGGTGAAGATGGCGGCAATGGCGTCACTGCAGGGCTCCTGGTGTTGCTTGGAGCGGTGGGGAGGAAGAGTAGGTCGAGGCAGAGCTTTGGGAGGCATCGGGGAGACGAGGCGGTGGTTGTGGCCGCGGCGAACAGCGTCGGTGGCGACGGGGCTCCGCTCGGTGGAAGAGAGAGGGAGCCAGAGAAGGGGGGAGAAGGCACGGGGAGAGTGCGAGGCCTGGGAGGGTGCGTGGCGTCGCGGACGGGGTCCAGGGCGACGAGAGGAAGCAGGAGGTGGCCAGGGGAAGCAGGAGGTGGCCGAGGCCTCTCGGGCGCGCGCCACACCTCGCCTCTGCCTACTGGCAGAGGAAGACGACAGGGGGGGGAAGTGGAGATGGGCTGGGCCGTGCTGCTGGGCCAGGTGGGCTACCAGGTGAGCGCCAGGTAGTCCTTCTCTCTCTTTCTATTATTTCTGTTCTGTTTTATTTTGTTAGATTTGTTTTGCCACTGTTTGAATTTTAAAATAATTCAAACAATGCCAGTAACTCCTCTGAATATTTTTATGTTGCTTGATGGACTTTTCCAAAAGCACATAAAATGTTTCAGGGTATTTGGAAATATATTCTATACAAGTTATGAATATAATTCCAAATGCAAATAAAATAATGATTTAAATTCAGTGCCCAAAATATTCCTCAAAATGCTCATTATTTTTGGTTTGGTGCAAAAACCTTTGCCAAATATAACCAACATTATTAAGGCCATTTTGGAAACACTGAATGCAATTTCCAGGGTTCTTTTACCCTGCTTTTAATTAAAGTTTTGAGGCTTCAACAATCCTCAATTCATGTTTCAGAAATTTAAATATGATGCCTGGATGAAGATGGAACTATTTACAAACAATATTCTAGGGCTGTGACAACTCACCCCCACTAAACAAGAATCTCGACCCGAGATTCAAGTGTAGGGTAAGGTGAAGGGGAAACGCAAACTAGTATAATCTTCACGATCCAGTTGCACTCCAATTGAACGTTGATTCGTTCACCATTATTGTCTCGAAGTCTTGCTCTGAGAACTCCAACTAACATGACAACGAGAGGAAAGGAAAGACCCTAAAAGGATGGTTCTTCTCGAAGGTCGAACAACTCAGGATTAACTCACGGAATGAGACATAGCAACATCTCTCGAGCTGAGAGGCGAAGCACACATCTATAGGAATGGAGTGAAGCAGATGACGAAGGTTCACTAGGTAGACCACAATTCCACACCTAAGAGGGTGGTGAACGGTTGTCAACGTAGCGAGGAGTTGAGTTTCCATAATACCATAACGATGCACCTTAGGGAAGGTGACTCATAGAAATATCCCCTTAAGTGGCAAAAAGAATTACCTTTGATTCAGAGATCATTGAGACTCTTTAAACCAACCTAAGGCAATTCTCGACCGATCGTTTGGAGGGGGTCAGTAGAATGGCATACTCGGACTTGGATGATGTGGATTACCTTGTTGAAGACAACGCAATGGATGAATTTGCTTATCACCGGAAATGGAAGGGACCCATGGTAGAATGGCACATTGGCGGTGCAAGCTGGGAACAAAATGCAAATGCTGGGAATGATTCTGGTAACTGGGGAGAGGCTCAACAATAGAGAGTTATTCCACTATTGGAATGGTTATAGCATAACCGAGGAAATTGAGAGCACTACAGTTAATGCCGACGATCAAACCTAGCACTTGTGCGTGCTCTCAAGAACTTGAGCATTTCCATATTCATCAGGATTTTACCAATATCCGTGTCAAGGATCCTGGCAACACAACATACTACCATGATGGCTAATGATGGATGATGCAGACGCAAAGGAAGATAACACCTTCTCAGATTACACCTTAGCGAAGCCAAGGAACAAAATCTGGATGATCGACCGAGAGACATTTAGCACTCCGCTTCTAATGTTCTCCTTGATGTGCTAGTGTAACCCATTCATAGAAATGGTCTGGTATCTAGAACATCAAGTAAAGGTCGGACTTCGGAAAGACAAAAAAATCATAAGGCACAACTAGGGAGTAAATCCTACGAAGTCCTTATGGGAAGGTGGCCAACTTCCTCAAATAAGATACTATAATAATAGGTCTACCGGATGGGTGTGTTGGCCACGACATCCACCTTACCGGTTATCGAGAGACCAATATATAGTTCTTGGGAAATGTTCCAACCATCACATCTGCTTGAGATTCAGATCTGGTTGGTGTCAGGATATTCCAGACTCATCGAGTCTAGGAAGAAAAACGAAAGTTTGCAACACAAATCGACGAGATGACGTTGCGAGATTCTCGGGAAATGAACTACGATAGTAAGCTCCAAAACATGAGCTGGTTCTGCTACAAACATGTGAACACGTTGTCCCAGACAAGCATGCCCACATGGTAGTCTTACAATAAAACACTACCGAGTTCTGGTTGGGAACCATCAGCGAGGATATCGAAGTTCTTTCATAAGTCCGGATTAGCTCTTATGAAGATACTCCTTTTCCTTGAACAAATCAATCAGTGGCTTGGTGTGCTAGGGATACATATAGATTGAAGGTTGCAAGTCTTCAAACCACAGAATTCTTCGCACGTGTGCATGACTGACTTGCGATGATTCCAGAGGAAGAAACATTGACTTTCTCGAGTCCACGGCGGCAACTTGCATCAAATGCACATGAACTAGAGGAAGTCACTTGTTACATCCGAACATATGCTTCATGAGCTAGCATGAACAAATGCTTTCAAAAGTTTCCAACACTAGCTTAATGTTCAGCAAAATTATGGAGAAGACAAGGATGTTGTCAATGGGCACAACAACAATTCATCTGGGTTTCCTTTTAAAAGGAATTCCATAGTTAAGTGAACAAGTGATAGCATTGGTCAGACCAAAAGATGTAATGGTGTATGCTCGAGGGATCAACCACGAGTAAGACAACATTACGAGCATCGTTGGTACTGATTTGATTTGACGATAGCCCACACTCAAATCAAAGGATTGATAAGACAATAGGTCCAGCAACTGATCACAGGGACCAATCGATGAAGATATCATCTTTCTTCAACACACACTACACAAGAATATCCCTTTGGAACGAACTAAGTCAGGCAAGCTTTTATCTTCCAACTCTCCAAGTTGTTGTCTAGCTTAACCAACTAGCTCAGGGATATCTAACACCGATTCTTGGAGAGAAGGTGGTTCACAAGAAACCAACTTGATCACGAGCTCAACATAACAGTCAGGGGACAACCTGGTAATACTTCCGAGAAGATATTCGGAAAATCACGAACCACCGGTATGTTACTAAGCTCGAGAACAATCTCGCTTTTGAGGGCAAGACGATATGATCAAATGAGTGAGGACTTGACAAGATCCTAACTCATCAATCGAAGGGTGCACCGAAATAAGGACTGGGTAGCACGATCAGTCTTAGAAGGATGATTCAAAAACCAACATGCTAAGAATGAAATTATTGTCCATTAACTACCAAGCAACAAGGTTGCTAGGAGTATTGAATTCACACATCACGATTCACTTGTCGGCATTCCGGTTGCGACAACACGGAACCGAGGGATGAATAATGATGGCGAGAAGTATCACTACATCAAGAATTCACAAGAGCCGGTGCAATCCTCATGAAAATCCTGACATAAAGACGGTAATACTTCAGGGTAGAACAGAATCAAAAGCTGGGCTGGCATTTTGATCTGCGGAGCACAATTGCTTTGACCCAATCCTAGATATGGAAGAGGTACTGGAGTTTGTTTCTCCTAGTCATTCCGCGATAGAATGGCTTGACGGACCACGAGAGTAATAGGCATCGATAAACGAATGCACGCATATTCTTGACTATCAATTGATAGGCGAGGGTCGGAAACAACTAAGATGGGACAACTCAAAAGAACATATGATTTTCTGAGTTGTGGATGCATGGATTAGCATGTCGAACGAGGTTCAACATATTTCTTCCAGATAACCCATGCAGAAAGGTAGAACTGGCAGAGCCACAATATATAATGGAGAACTCATCAAGAATAATCCTGTTGTGATATTTCAGTTCAACGAGGAACTTCTGCCACAAGTAGTTCATGGTATTTGGAAGAAGAAGATACCACGGACTTCAAGGACTATCGTAAAGGTTACTAATAACCTAAGGGAGCTAGCAATTACTATCAACATGAAGTAAGTAGGGTGAATCTCGGTTCGAAAACCCAAAAGTGAAATGCCTACTAACTAAGTGGCATCACGGGATGCTTACGAGAATGATGGCCAGAATCTTCACACTGGGAACACAAAACATTGCTAGATTACTAGGTGACTCCCTAAAACACCTAGGGTCATAATAGTAGCTCCAACATATATGTCAAGGCAATAAAGTACCTCAACTCACTGATTTGTGTGATTAATCTGACCAAAGGCACATCGGAAACAGGAGGAAGGGATTTGCAAATGCATCCGACTATTTAGAAACCTGGGATGACTCGGACAGCATAACGGCTGTAAATGCTCAAAAGATTGGAGACATGCTACAAAAATGGTGGCATAGCCACTCAGAAGCACAATATCAAGGTTCCAAGATCAACAGTTAACATACAGAAGTCGTAGGAACTGAACTCAAGCTTAAATCCAACAATCTTGTTAGTCTACGGATTAGTAACACGTGCTCCTGATAGAAAGAAGAGATAGCATAGTTCTTAATCCCCGTAGAAGAGAGGATGATGACTCAGATCAGAAGGGCATAAGGTATAAGGAGTAAAAAGAGCCTTACGTTCCATCCCACAATCAATTCCCTTATATAACTAAAGAATTTCTAGACTCAACATCGACCAGTTTGGCTTGGTAATCCTACAGGCAGTCAAGCTCTGATACCAACGCTGTCAGGACCCCGACTCAATGCCACATCGATCTAGCATGTAACACCTCATATCACTTTGCGGCCTCATGCACGGTATTCCCACGGGTGTCGCCTTACCTTTGCCCGGGACTGTTTGCGCCTTTTGGCACACGTATATGACAGTGTCGCTAGCATCCATATGATAAGGAGCCCGGGCTGACATGGCTAGTCGTAAACCCAAAGTGGCACAGACTTACAGGGACAGGCATCCATGACCCAGCATCGAACGTGTCGGTCATCAGCGAGTGAATCCAGGCTGTAGCACTGGGCTAGCAGGACTCCGGTGAACCGGGCTGTAGCGGGCTAACAGGACTCCGGTATTCATCGCGTGACATTTCCCCGAAGGGACAGACACAGGAACGAAGAAGGACACATGCCGGCCAGCCTAAGTGTTCCGGAGCAGTAGCAAGCTACCATGGCTCGGTGGAAACACTAGGAGACATTTCCCCGTAAGAGAGGCTACTAAAGATAAACAACTAGATGGTCAGATCCCACACATACCAAGCATTTCAATAACATACACACAATATGCTCGATATGTGCAAATACAACATGGCATCACAACATGACTCTACGACTCAAGTAATTTATTCAATAGGCTCCGAGGAGCGAGATATTACAAACATGGGTCTCATGACCCAACAATCAGAGCATACAAATCAAAGCACAAGCGGAAGCTATCATGTCTGGGTACAGACATCTATAACTGAAAAAGGCTGAGAAGCCTGACTATCTACCAGATCCTGCCGGGGCACAAGATCGTAGCTGAGGTAACAAGCTAAACGTCGAAGTCCACGCGAAACTACTAGTGAGACCGAAGTCTCTCTGCAAAAACATAAAATAGGCAAACGTGAGTACAAATGTACCCAGCAAGACTTACATCAGAACTAACTACATATGCATCATTATCAACAAAGGGGATGGAGAGGTTTAACTGCAGCAAGCCAGCTTTGACTCGGTGGCTATCCTGAACTACGACTACAATGTAACTCTTTTGAGGTGGCGCACACGAGTCCACATATTCACCATATCAATACACCACTATGGATCCGCTCCCGTCTCCCTACGAGAACGCCATCCATAGCACTCACGCTTATCTTGCGTATTTTAGAGTATCCACTTTCACTTGTCTATGAACTGATATAAGCAACCCAGAAGTCCTTTTCCGCGGACACGGCTATTCGAATAGATAATGTTAACCCTGCAGGGGTGTACTTCTTCATACATGTTTCCACCACTTAGCGTCTGCACACGACATGTGCTCGGCAGACTTCAAGCGAAAGCCGACGTGGGTGTAGACCACGACCTACCTAAACACTCAAGTCTCTAGTCCAGGTTTATCGCCTATTCGGGTTCCATCCATGAGGAGATCCGGCCGGAGTTTCGCTCACAGCCCCAAACGATGTGAACAGGGTTCCCGAGATACCAAACGGGCATCCGGTTACACCGTGCCACGTACCTACCGCATCACAGCCCACCCCTACGGTCAGCGCTGTCCACGGCCTCCAGCATACTACAAACACCAGAAACTACTTGCAACTCCTGGACAGAGGACTAGGGTGAATAAGAAGTCGAGCGGGGTCATATTTCAGGGCCCAATGTATGGTAGTAGCTGAATCATGGATCACAAACACAGAACTCAGTTCCTGAGGACGGCTGCAATGAGACAACCCACCATGTACTCCTACATGGCCTCTCACCGCTACCTTTACCAAATCGTGTTCACACACTTAGCTCTTAACAGTAGGACATGTTCACACACCTCTGATTCATCCCCGATGAATCAGACCTGACTCAACTCTAAGCAGTAGCAGGCATGACAAACAAGCATGAATGAGTAGGCACAACAGGGCTCAAACAACTCCTACTCATGCTAGTGGGTTTCATCTATTTACTGTGGCAATGACAGGTCATGCAAAGGATAAAGGGGTTCAGCTACCGCAGCAAGTAACAGATGAATCGGTGTTGTCCTAATGCAGTAAAAGAGAGCAGGAGCGAGAGAGTAGGATTGTATCGGAATGAACAAGGGGTTTTGCTTGCCTGGCACTTCTGAAGATAACATTGAGTCTTCATCAGTGTCAACGATCACATCGTCGGTACAACGTCTACCGGGAGGGAACAACACCGGCAAACACAGAAGAAACACGATCAATGCAATGCACAATATGATGCATGCTCATGACATGGCAATATGAATGTGTTTTGGGCTAATGCATCTAGCAACAGATTAAATGAAGTTGGTTTGAATACAAGATTCAAATTCAAACTCCATATGTGATTATTCAAATGCCATTTAATTGATTTGTGCTATACAGCAGCTATAAGTTGTTCTAACATGCATGAAAATGGTACAGATGGATTCCTTGAATTTTTCTGATAATTTTTCATATATAAATTATTTAATTTGGAGTTACGGTTGAATTTTCTATGATTTTTAGAAGTTTTAGGCATTTTCTGAAATTTCCTGAATAATAATAAATCCAGAACTGAATTATGGCGTCAGCACCACGTCACTGTGACGTCAGCAGGGTCAACTGGGCTGGCTCGGGTCAAACCTGACGTGTGGGGCCACACGTCAGTGACACAGGACCTAATCCCGGTCAAACCCAGCGCTGACTGGGGTTTGACCAGGGGTGGGGCCCACTGTCAGTGGCCTAGGGGGTTGGTTAGTGCGTCATTAGTGGCTAATGACAGCGCCACGTCACTGGCCACCGGAGTTCGGCCGGCGGCGACCCGAGACGCGGCGGATGTTCACCGGGGTTGCGCTACGGGCGGCGGCTGGACGCGCGAAGGCCACCAGAAGGTAGCCCGTACACGGCCGCACCTAGCTGGCTGCACGAGGGGCCGCGGGGTGGCCGGAGACGACGGCGGCGAGCACTTCCGCGGTGGCCGGAGTTCGGGCTGGGGCAGGAACGCGGCTGCAGCGCTCGAGCGAGCAAACGGAGTGGAGAGGCATCCTCCTGGAGGCGCCAGGAGCGTGTCAGTGCCCCTGGTGCGAGCAGGAGAGGCTCGGGAACGCGGGCTTGCCGGCCATGGCGGACGGCGGCCTCGGGTGACCTCGGGGCTACGGCTAGAGGGCGGGAGCAAGCAGGGGGGCAGAGGGGAAATGCTCAGGGGCTCACGGTGAGTTCGAAGAGAGGGTCGGCGTGCTCGGGGAGGCGACGGAGACGGCGAATCGGGCCGGCGATCTTCGATGCCCGTCGGTGAAGATGGCGGCAATGGCGTCACTGCAGGGCTCCTGGTGTTGCTTGGAGCGGTGGGGAGGAAGAGTAGGTCGAGGCAGAGCTTTGGGAGGCGTCGGGGAGACGAGGCGGTGGTTGTGGCCGCGGCGAACGGCGTCGGTGGCGACGGGGCTCCGCTCGGTGGAAGAGAGAGGGAGCCAGAGAAGGGGGGAGAAGGCACGGGGAGAGTGCGAGGCCTGGGAGGGTGCGTGGCGTCGCGGACGGGGTCCAGGGCGACGAGAGGAAGCAGGAGGTGGCCAGGGGAAGCAGGAGGTGGCCGAGGCCTCTCGGGCGCGCGCCACACCTCGCCTCTGCCTACTGGCAGAGGAAGACGACAGGGGGGGGGAAGTGGAGATGGGCTGGGCCGTGCTGCTGGGCCAGGTGGGCTACCAGGTGAGCGCCAGGTAGTCCTTCTCTCTCTTTCTATTATTTCTGTTCTGTTTTATTTTGTTAGATTTGTTTTGCCACTGTTTGAATTTTAAAATAATTCAAACAATGCCAGTAACTCCTCTGAATATTTTTATGTTGCTTGATGGACTTTTCCAAAAGCACATAAAATGTTTCAGGGTATTTGGAAATATATTCTATACAAGTTATGAATATAATTCCAAATGCAAATAAAATAATGATTTAAATTCAGTGCCCAAAATATTCCTCAAAATGCTCATTATTTTTGGTTTCGTGCAAAAACCTTTGCCAAATATAACCAACATTATTAAGGCCATTTTGGAAACACTGAATGCAATTTCCAGGGTTCTTTTGCCCTGCTTTTAATTAAAGTTTTGAGGCTTCAACAATCCTCAATTCATGTTTCAGAAACTTAAATGTGATGCCTGGATGAAGATGGAACTATTTACAAACAATATTCTAGGGCTGTGACACCTCTGCCTCGTTGTTGGCGGGGCGGGGCCTGGGGGGAGCCGACGGTGTCCTCTGCCTCGTTGTTGGCGCTGCGGGGCCTCGGCGGAGCAGGGCCTCGTCGACGCCAGCAGAGCAGGGACTCGTCGGAGCCGGCATTATCCTCTGCCTCATCATCGGTCTCGCCAAACAGCGCCTCACCCGCTTCATCGCCCGCTTTGCTAGCCTCTTTCTAGGCGGCCGCAGCCTCCGCCACCCGCATGCGGTACCGCCAGCGCTCGAGGCGGCCCTTGCGGGCGTAGCGGTATGAGTCGAGCAGCGCCTCCTACTCCGCCCGCTCCGTGGCGATCTGCTCCTCCGCCTGCAGGTGCTCCTGGAGGAGATGGTGGTTGTAGGCGGTGTCGGCTTGCGCCTCCCGGAACTGCTCCTGACGCATCTGCCTCACACTGTCCATATATTGGGCATGGGCCTCACCGATGGTCATGGTGCAATGCACCAGCAAGGGTGGCGCGGAGGAGGGGGTTGGCGCATCAACTACCATGTTCTCCATTGGGACGTCGTCGTCCTCCGGCTGCCTGCCGGCCAGCCAGTCGACAGCAATGGCTTCCATCTCCTTGTGGTCCGTCGTCCGCCCGTCCCTAAGAGCGCTGGAGCGTGAGGAAGCCATGGTGGGCAGTAGTGGTGTGGACAGGAGAAAGGGAACATATGCGGATGACTGCGGCTATGGCCAGCGCAGCAGTTTATATAACAATGGTGGGCAGGAGGAGCGACGGACGTGTGGTGCCGGAGTAGCCGCCTCGGCAATCGCGTATCATTAATGTGGGTGGCAGATGGACGGACGGACGACACTTGTGTCGTTTGAAGGCGAAGCAATCGCCTGCACCGGGAAGCGGGGCGGGCGGCGCTGACTGTTTCGGGCGGAAAGCGCGCGCGGGCGAGGAGATGACTTTACTTGGAGAGGATGACAATGGGGACCCACCAGGTCCATAGCCTCACGTACGCAAGTGCCTCCTTATTATATATATATATATATATATATGTATAAAACTATAATCCCTCCGTCTAGGTGAATAAGTCGTATTAGAAGGTGCATCACGACCTAGGTGCAAGCAGATTGGTGGAAAAGAAGAATATTTCTCTCTTCTAAACACAACATTTAATCACAGCAGTTAAGAGGATGCCTTATTAGCTACCCATACAGGCCATCGTAATTCATACCATGCAAAGCGCTTTTATTTCTTGCCTAATAACCGCATGGACATGCTGCATGCATTGGTCCTTGCCTGAGCAAAAAAAGGGAGGAAAGGGGTTTCCACGGGAGACAACAAGGCAGAGGTGGAAGCGCTCGCTGGAGTAATTTATTTTGCTTCCCCCTAGTTTCCTGACATCACGGTCCCACACCATTGTCAACCTATGTAGTAGTCAATAAATGAGAGAATTGCACAAGAAGCGGCCGACAGCTGGGACCAAGTAGCTCAAGCAGTATTTGTGTTTTTGAGGTGTGAGCACTGTAGAGTTTTTCGATGTTTAACCCAGATATTAATTTTTCTCCTCTGAACAACAATGAAAACATCACTGCAGGTATTAACTGGGCGGGCTGTGTCCCGTCTAGCCCATGCCAGATATCCAACCCAGATATTAATTTTTTTCAAGCTGAAAATGGCTAGCCCAACTATACTTTTTTTAGGAATACCCAGGCAAGGTCAAGTTGTTATTCTTCGCCCCGCTGGGCTGCAAATCTTTCCTAGGAGGGATGCATTAGGCTTAAGAACAAAATGGGCTTTAAGAAATAATAAATGGGATGTAATTATAAAAACTGGGCAGTAACTATAAAAAAATGCACCAAACACGTGATTACTTTATAAAATATTATTTTTGGATATTGAAAATTTTAATTTCGTTAATTATTGCGAGTGCGATGTTTCGTTGGATTTTTACGTAATATAAATTTAATTAATGTGAATAGAAATTTCGGGATAAAAATATTTCGGATCCCATCAAAATGTGGGAAATTTTATTGAATTCTGTTTTGAACGGTTGGTTGAAATGGGCTGTACTTTTAACAAACTGTAAATGGCCTCTAGTAAATTCCATTAAAATTAAAAAATGGGCTACACATTCTTACAAATCTCAAATGGGCTATAAGTTCTCTGCCACACACTTCTGGCCTTACTAAGTTGACGCGTCCCCTAAAAAAACAGAGTTGACGCGTATGCAAGGCTTTGTCAACTTACAGTCAACACACGGTTCTAGCAGCAGTGGCCGTTGGATGTCCATCCAACGGATGCCGTGCTTCTTCTTCAATCTCGGATATTCTAGCTTCACCCGCCCAAAAAATGATTCCTCCCCCTGACATCTGGGGCGCACCATTTCGGAAGCTGACCTGTGGGCCTACTAAGTTGACGTACCAAGGCTTTGTCAACTTAGTCAATATAAACGATTCTACTGCAGTGACCGTACGATGTCCATCCAACAACCGTAGTGCTTCTTCAACCTCTGGTCTTCTTGCTCCAGCCGCCCAAAGCAGCGCCGGTCGTGCCGCCTGCTCCTGCCTCCCATGGCCGGCTGTGCTGCCGCGGAGGCCTCACCGCCCCTATTATTCCCACCGCTGGCCAGGCCCTGCGGCGACGGCAGCCTCACACCACAGCCGAACGAGTGAACCCTCATACTCCTCTCCGCGTGGGCATCCACTGCCACGTCTTCACCGGCTCCGCGTCATCCCCTTCCTAGGCCTTGCCGTCATCCACTGCCCTGGTGCTCTCGGCGCGGCCTGGTCAACGTGGTTGAGGGAGTCCTGGATTAGGGGGTGTCCGGGTGGCCGGACTATAACCTCTGGCCGGACTCCTGGACTATGAAGTTACAAGATTGAAGACTTCGTCCCGTGTTCGGATGGGACTTTCCATGGCGTGGGAGGCAATCTTGGCGATGTGGATATTCAGATCTCCTACCATTGTAACCGACTTTGTGTAACCCTAGCCCTCTCCGGTGTCTATATAAACCGGAGGGTTTTAGTCCATAGGACAAATTCAACATACAACAATCATACCATAGGCTAGCTTCTAGGGTTTAGCCTCCTTGATCTCGTGGTAGATCTACTCTTGTACTACCCATATCATCAATATTAATCAAGCAGGAGTAGGGTTTTACCTCCATTGAGAGGGCCCGAACCTGGGTAAAAACATTGTGTCCCTTGTCTCCTGTTACCATCCGCCTAGACGCACAGTTCGGGACCCCCTACCCGAGATCCGCCGGTTTTGACACCGACATTGGTGCTTTCATGAGAGTTCCTCTGTGTCGTCGCTTTTAGGCCCGATGGCTCCTTTCATCATCAACAACGATGCGGTCCAGGGTGAGACTTTTCTCCCCGGACAGATCTTCGTCTTCGGCGGCTTCGCACTGCGGGCCAATTCGCTTGGCCACCTGGAGCAGATCGAAGGCTACGCCCCTGGCCATCAGGTCAGGTTGGAAGTTTAAACTACACGGCTGACATCCGCAGGGACTTGATCTTCGACGGATTCGATCCACAGCCAAGCGCGCCGCACAGTCTCGATGGGCATGATCTAGCTCTACCACCGAACAGTGTCCTGGAGGCCACACACTCACTGGTTCCGACCCTTAATTTGGAGCCTACTGCGCCGATCGAGCATGAGTGGTTGGACGCCGCCTCGGGGGCTGCGATCCCAAAGGCGATCAAGCCAAACGCCAGCCCCGCACCCCGCAAGGCCCGTGACTCCGAGGAGCTAGATTCCTTTCCGGACTCTGAGCCCTCCGCGCACCCGCCAATCGAATCCGATTGGGCGCCGATCATGGAGTTCACCGCCGCGGACATCTTTCAGCACTTGCCCTTCGGCGACATCCTGAAATCGCTAAAGTCTCTCTCTTTATCAGGAGAGCCCTGGCCGGACTACGGTCAGCAAGGTTGGGATGCGGACGATGAAGAAATTCAAAGCCCACCCACCACCCACGTCGTAGCCACTGTCGACGACTTAACCGACATGCTCGACTTCGACTCCGAAGACATCGACGGTATGGATGACGATGCAGGAGACGACCAAGAACCAGCACCCATAGGGCACTGGAAAGCCACCTCATCGTATGACATATACATGGTGGATACCCCAAAAGAAGGAGATGGCGATGGAACGGTGGGGGATGACCCCTCCAAGAAACAGCCCAAGCGCCGGCGTTAGTGGCACCGCTCTAAATCCCCCCAAAGCAAAAACAATGATTCTGGCATGGGAGATAATACTACTCCGGATAGCCCCGAAGAACCCCCCCCCCTCCAGCAAGATTCGGCACAGGAGGATGGAGAAGCCAGCCCTCATGAGAGAGCGGCAGACAGAGAGGTTGAGGATGATAACTATATGCCTCCCTACGAAGACGAGGCAAGCCTCGACGACGACGAATTCATCGTGCCGGAAGATCTCACCGAACAAGAGCATTTTAAATGCAGGCTTATAGCTACGGCAAGCAGCCTCAAGAAAAAGCAGCAACAACTTAGAGCTGATCAAGACTTGCTCGCGGACAGATGGACCGAAGTCCTTCCGGCTGAAGAGTATGAACTCGAATGCCCCTCCAAGAGTTACCCAAAGTGCAGGCTGCTACCCCGATTAGAGGAGGAAGCACCTACATAACCAGCGCATGACATGGCCGACCGGCCACCTCGTGGCCGTGATAGAGAGGCCTCTCGGCCCTCAACTCAAGCCGTGCCCCGGTGCCTCTCCAAACATGCAAAGGCACGGGAAAACGCGCCAGACCTGCAAGAGATACTGGAGGACAAGGCAAAACAAACAAGATCGATCTATGGATCGTGCGGGCGCCCTGCGGCACGTGACGGGGATCGTCACTCCGGACATAATAAATCCGGCCGGGCCGAACACAGTAGACAATGCTCATTGGAGCTGCGTCGTGATATAGCCCAATATAGAGGCGCCACACACCCGCTTTGCTTCACAGATGAAGTAATGGATCATAAAATCCCTGAGGGTTTCAAACCCGTGAACATCGAATCATACGATGGCACAACAGACCCTGCGGTATGGATCGAGGATTATCT
Source organism: Triticum aestivum (assembly GCF_018294505.1). Lineage (NCBI taxonomy): Eukaryota > Viridiplantae > Streptophyta > Magnoliopsida > Poales > Poaceae > Triticum > Triticum aestivum. Next base: position 123,591,529 of record NC_057804.1, read on the forward strand.
CCTTCATATCCACATGGCCCGCGGCGATGATCTGCACGCCATCAAATACCTCCCACTCAAACTTAAGGGACCAGCCCGGCATTGGCTTAACAGCTTGCCGGCAAATTCAATCGGTTCTTGGGAAGACCTGGAGGACGCATTCCTCGACAATTTTCAGGGCACCTATGTGCGACCACCGGACGCTGATGACCTAAGCCACATAATTCAGCAGCCAGAGGAATCGGCCATGCAATTCTGGACATGGTTCCTAACAAAGAAAAACCAAATAGTCGCCTGTCCGGATGCAGAGGCCCTAGCAGCCTTCAAACATAACATCCGCGACGAGTGGCTTGCCCGGCACCTTGGACAGGAAAAGCCAAAATCTATGGTAGTCCTCACGACACTCATGGCCCGCTTTTGCGCAGGAGAAGACAGCTGGCTAGCTCGCCGCAACAACTTTACCAAGAGTCTTGGTAATTCGGATACCAAGGACAAAAGTGGCAGGTCATGCCGGAACATGCAAAAACGCCGCATTAACAGCGACAGCAGCAAGGGTACGACAGTCAATGCCGGATTCCGAGGCTACAAATCCGGTCAGTGGAAAAAGCCATTCAAAAGAAATACTCAAGGCCCGTCAATTTTGGACCGAATACTCGACCGCTTGTGCCAGATACATGGCACCCCCGAAAAGCCAGCCAATCACACCAACAGGGATTGTTGGGTGTTCAAGCAGGCAGGCAAGTTAAATGCCGAAAATAGAGACAAGGGGTTGCGTAGCAACGACGAGGAGGATCCCAGGTCGCCGAACAATAGTGGACAGAAGGGTTTTCCCCCACAAGTGCGGACGGTGAACATGATATACGCAACCCACATCCCCAAAAGGGAGCGGAAGCGTGCATTATGGGACGTATATGCGCTGGAGCCAGTCGCCCCAAAGTTCAACCCATGGTCCTCCTGCCCGATCACTTTTGATCGAATGGACCACCCCACTAGGATCCGTCATGGCGGGTTCGCCACATTGGTTCTAGACCCAATTATTGACAGATTTCATCTCACAAGAGTCCTTATGGACGGCGGCAGCAGCCTGAACTTGCTTTACCAGGATACAATGCGGAAAATGGGCATAGATCCCTCGAGGATTAAGCCCACCAAAACGACCTTTAAAGGCGTCATACCAGGTGTAGAGGCCAACTGTACAGGCTCAGTCACACTTGAAGTGGTCTTCGGATCCCCGGATAATTTCCGAAGCGAGGAGTTAATCTTCGACATAGTCCCGTTCCGCAGCGGCTATCACGCACTGCTCGGGCGAACCGCATTTGCAAAGTTCAATGCGGTACCGCACTATGCATACCTCAAGCTCAAGATGCCAGGCCCTCAAGGAGTAATCACGGTCAATGGAAACACCGAACGCTCCCTCCGAACAGAGGAGCACACGGCGGCCCTCGCAGCGAAAGTTCAAAGCAGCCTCTCTAGGCAGTTCTCCAGTCCGGCCGTTAAAAGCCGGACACTGTCAAGCACGCCCGGAGTAACCTACAACAAGACCGCTTGTCACATTCTGAGCAGGCGTAGCAATGCGACCCCAACCCCAGCCCTCGCAAAACAGCGATACAAGTGCTTCGCGTACATAACTACGCTCTTGAAATACCATGGGCACAGGGGGAGGGGCACCATCACGGCACGCCCAAAACACGGCTTCAACCGTACTAGGGTCTGTCGAATTCTTTTTATTTTATCTCTTACTTTCAGGACTCCATACTTCGGATGACCTGTTCGGCAATTCAACTGCCGCACACACGATGCAAGATCCAGGAAAGCAGACAAGCCATGCCGCATTATGGAACTCCCAGGTGGTCTCTATTACGAGAAGTATACCTGTTTTGAATACAATTCCGCGGCTTGCCCCTGGCCAGGACATGTTAAATAGTTCAATTTCTTTTGCTTATCGCACTATTTGTATCGTTTTGCTTGGATAGCAGCCTTCTTATAAACAATGCATAGCTTTTTTGTCTATTTTTTGCATTACATTTCTTACAGATATATGTTCATTCATAACATGTTGCACCCGTACTCTGTGGTACGACAAATGTGCCAGGGGCTCCAGTACCCCTTAAGATGGCGTGAGAAGTCCGAACACTTTCACAAGTGCGGCACCCCGAACTTATAGCACCATATGCATCGGCTCCGGATCATGATTTGGGTCAATAGTTGGGTTTGCCCGGCTCCTATGTTTTGGTGCCTTACGTTTCGCTATATCGGCTAAGGTAGCACTAGGAGAACTACTGCGATTGTGCCCCAGTTGAGCTGGGCTGAGCACCTCAGTAGAGAAAGCTAAAACTGACTGTCATGATGAAGCGAGAGACCGGTCGCTGTTCGAGTCCTTAAAGACTTATGCCACTTAGAGCGAGGAGCCGGCTTTTGTCCGGCCAAGGCATGGATAGCGCCCCGAACTCGGTCTTTCGAATACTAGGGGCTTCGACGAAATTTAAAATTATAGAGTTCTATGGCCAAGTGAGAGTGTTCAAGCATTATAGTCCGATTGCCTTGTTCATTGTGCTGAGGACCTCCCTCGAAGGACCCAAACATGGGAAAAAGAGTGCTCTGGTTTATCGCGAACACCCCAGCACTAGTGGCATGGGGGCGGAAGCCGACGACTAGCCATCTCTCAATTTTTGATAAATGGCCGCACAGAAAGTAATATTTTAAATTCAAAAAGCATTTCTTAGCGCATATGAACAAGTTTTCAGCGCACAGGACAATACGAGCGAGTTCATTCAAAAATTACATCCTTGGTACATTCGTCCGCCATGAGGCGGGCACCCTTAAGAACGTCCTTATAATAGTTCTCGGGTTTGCGATGCTCCTTCCCCGGCGGAGGCCCGTCCTTCACAAGCTTCTCGCCGTCCAGCTTGCCCCAGTGCACCTTAACGCGGGCAAGGGCCCTCCGGGCACCTTCGATGCAGACGAAGCGCTTGATGACCTCGAGCCTTGGATAGGCCTCCACCAGCCGCTGCACCAGTCCGAAGTAGCTCCCAGGCATGACCTCTCCAGGCCACAGCCGAACTATGAAGCCCTTCATGGCCTGTTCAGCCGCCTTGTGGAGCTCGACCAGCTGCTTCAGCTGGTCGCTCAAGGGCATGGGGTGTCCGGCCTCAGTATATTGAGACCAGAACACCTTTTCCATCGAGCTGCCCTCCTCGGCTCGGTAGAATGCAGCGGCATCAGACACGCTACGGGGAAGATCTGCGAATGCCCCTAGAGAGCTCCGGATTCGGGTAAGTAACAAGTAGCTTACTTTCGTATGTTTGCTTTGCATAAAGAATGCCTTACCAGCCGCTACGTTTTTCACCGCATCCAATTCCTGGAGGGCCTTCTGGGATTCGGCCTTGGCAGACTTGGCAGCCTCGATGGCCGCCGCAAGCTCGGACGCTCGCGTCTTCGAGTCAAGCTCCAAACTCTCATGTTTTTTCATAAGAGCCTGAAGCTCTTGCTGCGCCTCGCCGACCTGTGCCTCAAATTTCTCCCGCTCGGTGCGCTCCGAGGCCGCTTTCTTCTCGTCCTCGGCCAGCGCCTGCTTGAGGGTCGCCACCTCAGTTGTGGCCCCTGCAATAAGCAGCACAGTCCTGTCATTTTTTGCAATTGCATCTTTTTTATATATATAAGGTGCCCCTTACCTTCTTTCTCCTCGAGCTGCTGCTTGGCAAGGCCGAGCTCTTGCTCGGACCGCTCGAGACCCTGCTTCAGGGTGCCTACCTCCACAGTCAGTGCAGCGGTCGCAAGCAATGAAGCCTGCATATGCATATTGACTCCTTTTTGTTAGACTCCTGCGAAATTTATTAGATCCTCTATTCGGCTTTTCTTTCCGAACACCAAACAGAGCATTAGGGGCTACTCTCTATGCGGTAATATTTTTTACATATCTTTACTTACCTCAAAGCCTGTTAGAAGGCAAGCACAAGCTTCAGTCAGTCCGATCTTGGCGGACTGAACCTGCTGGATCACCGTACCCATGATAGTACGGTGCTCCTCGTTGATGGAGGCGCCCTTAAGCACCTCCAGTAGATTGTCCGGCGCCTCCGGTTGGACGGAGGCCGCCGGCTCAGTAGGCTTGCTCCTCTTAGAAGGAGGTCGCCTACCGCAGTCCGGAACCGTTGAGGATTCCGGCGCGGTGTCCGGCACAAAGCCAGACTTGGAGCCCTGGGTGGTTTTGTCCCCTTCGCCCCTGGAGTCCGGAAGGTCACCTTGTGGCGCCTCCAGGACCACCCCCTCCTGGCGTGGAGCTTGTCGCGACGCCACTTCGGCGTCGTCCGCAGTGCGGGGGAGGCAGCGGGCGGAACTGAATTCACATCCGATGAATCCAGGGAACCGCTCGATGACTCATCGAGCCCGGCCTTGGGTGGGCTGCATAATTACATTCGGCGTAAGGAAAAGCTGTGCGACAAGGGAATGCTATGAGTTACTCTAGTACCCGGATACTTACGATCCCGCCGGGCGCCTGGCCCTTGGCGGCCGCTCCTCTTCACCCTCGTCGGTGTCGGCGGAGTAGTCCGGGGGAAGGGTCTTCCCCTTCTTGGATCCTTCGGCCTCCCCTGTTGGGGTGGCCTTCCTCTTCTTTCCTCCCCCCGCTGGAGGGGGAGAGGTTTTCTCTTCCTCCTCCTCGTCTTCATGGGAGGAGGGCGCCTCGGAGTCGTCGGACGATGAGTCCGACACCACAATGCGCCGGGAACTCTTGCGAGTCCCCATTGCCTTCTTCTTGGCCTTTTTCTTCGGCACCACGTAAGGTGCCGGAGCCAGCAGCTTCGCTAATCGAGCGACGGCTGGGTCTTCGGGCAAAGGAGCCGGACAGTTAATCGGTCCGGACTTCACCTGCCAAGCCTGTCAAAGGTGAGGGAGTTCAAATCCCGCATAGAGTCAAACTATGAAAAACTAGCATCCTGTAAAAGGTGAGAATGGCTTACCTCGCTAGCGTGACGCTACGAGCTGAATCCGCGGTCCTCGGAAGCGGATGCGGGAGCCTCGGCGCCTTTGGTTAGCACCTTCCAGGCATCTTCGTACATCATGTCAAAGAGCCTGCTCAGGGTCGGGTGCTGCGCCGGGTCGAACTCCCACAAATTGAAATCCCGTTGTTGACACGGGAGGATCCGGCGGACGAGCACAACCTGGACTGCATTGACAAGCTTGAGCTGCTTGTCCACCAGGGACTGGATGCATGTTTGTAGTCCGGTCACCTCTCCCTCGTTGCCCCATGACAGGCCCGTCTCTTTCTAGGACATGAGCCGCATAGGGGGTCCGGACCGGAACTCAGGGGCTGCGACCCATTTTGGATCGTGCGGCTCGGTGATGTAGAACCACCCTGACTGCCACGCCTTTAGGGTCTCCACAAAGGAGCCCTCGAGCCATAGGATGTTGGCCATCTTGCCTGCCATGGCGCCTCCGCACTCCGCCTGGTTGCCGCGCACCACCTTCGGCTTGACATTGAAAGTCTTGAGCCAAAGACCGAAATGGGGGCGGATGCAGAGGAAGGCCTCACATACGACGATAAACGCCGACATGTTGAGGACGAAGTTTGGGGCCAGATCGTGGAAATCCAGGCCATAGTAGAACATGAGCCCCCAGACAAATGGGTGAAGAGGAAAACCCAGTCCGCGGGGGAAGTGGGGAAGAAATGCGACCCTCTCATGGGGCCTTGGGGTGGGGAGGAGCTGCCCCTTTTCGGGAAGCCGGTGCGCGATGTCGTTAGACAAAGCTTTTTGATATGGCTCACCGTGATGGAGGAGACCATCCACTTGCCTCCCGCTCCGGACATGGCTGGAGAAGGTTGAGGTGGGAAGTGCGGGCTTGGGCGCTGGAGCTCGGGTGCGCAGAAAATGGATAGGCAAAGGAGGAAGAAGGCGTAGGTAAAAAGGTGGGTCCTTATCCCCTTATATGGGCAGATGCAGCTAAGCGTCCCCACCAGCCTGGTAAAACTCGCTTATCTCCCAAGCGCCATGATAAATGGCGCGGTTGGGTTACCCACGTCCGTATTGATGAGAATCCCGTAAATGGGGGACACGATCTCTGCTTTGACAAGACGTGCCAAGGAAACCGCCTCACAAAACATGCTGAGGTGGGAAGTAAAAACGATTCGAATAAAGGCTTGGCCGTAGTGTGATGTCACGCTACGGAATACGTCAGCAGATTAGATTTGTGTTAATATTATTCTCTCTATGGCAATATGTGGAAATTATTTTGCAGAGCCGGACACTATCCTTAGTGTTTATAATCTTTTATGAAGAACTTGGAGGAGGAACCCGCCTTGCAATGCCGAAGACAATCTGCGCACCGGACTCGTCGTCATTGAAGCCTGGTTCAGGGGCTACTGAGGGAGTCCTGGATTAGGGGGTGTCCGGATGGCCGGACTATAACCTCTGGCCGGACTCCTAGACTATGAAGATACAAGATTGAAGACTTCGTCCCGTGTCCGGATGGGACTTTCCTTGGTGTGGAAGGCAAGCTTGGTGATGCGGATATTCAGATCTCCTACCCTTGTAACCGACTTTGTGTAACCCTAGCCCTCTTCGGTGTCTATATAAACCGGAGGGTTTTAGTCCGTAGGACAACTTCAACATACAACAATCATACCATAGGCTAGCTTCTAGGGTTTAGTCTCCTTGATCTCATGGTAGATATACTCTTGTACTACCCATATCATCAATATTAATCAAGCAGGAGTAGGGTTTTACCTCCATCGAGAGGGCCCGAACCTGGGTAAAAACATTGTGTCCCTTGTCTCCTGTTACCATCCGCCTAGACGCACAGTTCGGGACCCCCTACCCGAGATCCGCCGGTTTTGACACCGACAGCGGTCAAGGAACGACTTCCATCGGACGTGGACTGTATGTGGAGAGGTTGACAGCTGGGTCCATGGCGGCAGCAAGGAAGTGCCTCCTTATTACGCAGAAAATAATGATCCCTCCACCTGACAGCAGGGACCCACCGGACGGGCTACCGTATTTCACAAAAAAAAAACGTTTCCCCCCTGACTGCTTGGACCCACTAGCTACACCTTCGCATGCAACGAAGTGCGTCTGGGCAAAAAAAATGATTCGCCCCCCTGACTGCTGGGACCCACCAGCTACATCTTCGCACGCAAGGAAGTGCGTCCGGAAAAAAAAAAGAAAACCAAAAAGATTCGCCCCCCTGACTGCTGGGACCCACCGGGCCCCCGACTGCTGGGTCCCACCATACATCTTCGCACGCAAGGAAGTGCGTCCAGGCAAAAAAAATGATTCGCCCCCTGACTGCTGGGACCCACCAGCTACATCTTCGCAGGCAAGGAAGTGCGTGACAGTGAGGACCCACCCGGTCGAAGCGTATGTAGCGTTGTCATTCTGGTCGCGAACGTGTACGTACATACTGGTTGATGTAGAGGCGCGGACGCGTCGTAGTAGAGGCGCGCACGTAGCATGTACACATACGTACAGCGGCCAGGGTGAAAGAAAGAAAATATGGCCATGTATGTGTACATACGGGTGGGGTCTCGAACGCCTACTCGCGCATACGTATGGCGAGGGCTCGTGTACATGGCTGGGTCAGAACGGAGAAATAGCGTCGTTGTCGTGTTCATGGGGAGGCAACGGAATGCGTGGTCGTGTTCATCGGGAGGGCTTGGACGGAACAGGCGATGGAAACGAGGCCTGGCGTACCGCAGAACGGAGGAAACGGCCTTGTGTTCGACCGGTCACGTTCGAAACGGGATCCTGTTCATCGGGAGGGGTGTGACGTACCGCAAAACGGAGGAAACAGACCTCCTACAGTCGAAACGGGGGTCCTGTTGATCGGGAGGGGTGTGGCGTACCGCAAAACAGAGGAAACGGACCTCCTACGGTCGAAACCGGGGTCGTATTGATCGGGAGGGGTGTGGCGTACCGCAAAACGGAGGAAACGGACTTGTGTTGGAGCGCTACGGTCGAAACAGGGGTCATGTTCATCGGGAGGGGTGTGGCGTACCGCAAAACGGGACTCCACGGGATACTATTCATCTTCACCGTCGACCCCCTCCAGCCTCCACGAGGTACTGTTCATCCACCGTCGACCTCATCCAGCCTCCACGTGCTCCTGTTCATCCAGCCTCCACCGTGCGCTACTCCACCGGCTACTGTTCAACCACCCATCCACCGTCTACTGTTCATCCAGCCCTCCACACCACGGGTCCTGTTCTACCACCCCTCCACGGGCACCCCTCCACCGTCTACTGTTCATCCAGCCCTCCACACCACGGGGTCCTGTTCAACCACCCCTCCACGAGCACCCCTCCACCGTCTACTGTTCATCCAGCCCTCCACACCACGGGGTCCTGTTCATCCACCCCTCCACGGGCACCTGTAACGCCCCGGATTCGTTGCGCCAGGTGTCCGCCAGTTATTCGCCGTCGTTGCCATGTCATTTGCTTGCGTGTTGCATTTTATCATGTCATCATGTGCATTTCATTTTACATACGTGTTCGTCTCATGCATCTGAGCCTTTTTCCCCCTTGTCCGTTTTGCAATCCGACACTCCTATGTCCTCCGGCGTCCCCCTTTTGTCTCCTGTTGTGAGCGGGTATTAGACTTTCTCGGAATGTACCGAGGTTTGCCAAGCGGCCTTGGTATAGTACCGGTAGACCGCATGTCAAGCTTCGTGCCATTTGGAGGTCGTTTGATACTCCAACGGTTAACCGGGTAACCGTAAAAGCCCCTTTCTCTTGCAGCCCAACACCTCTCCAAAGTGGCCCAAAACCCAGCAAACTCCCCTCCATGCTCTCGGTCATTCGATCACGATCGCGTGGCTGAAAACCGCTCCTCATTTGGACTCTCCTAGCTCCCCCTACCTATAAATCTAGACCTCCCCCGAATTTTCCGGATCAATTCACCCCTAACCCTAGCCCCGCTCCTCTCCGCGCCGCCGGACGTGTTCGATTTGGGCCGGACACGTCCGCTCACCGCCCCGGACCAACCAGGACGTGACAGTGTCGCTCCGGCGCCCGCCGCCGCCGCCGGCCCGCTGGGCCCGCCGGAGGCCCGCCCGGCCCGTCCGCCGCCGCCGCTCGCCCGCGCGCCCGCCGCCGCGCCCGCGCCGGCGCCGCCGCCTCCGGTCGCCGCCCCGCCGCCTCGATCCGCGCCGCCAGGCCCCGCCTCCGCCAGGGCTCCGCCGTCGTGCCCTCCGGCCGGCCCCGTGGCCGCCGTCTGCGCCAGCGCCACGCTGGATCTCTCCGCCGCCCGGGCTCCCCGCCGACCTCGCCGGCCGAGCTCCGCCGGAGCCGCGCAGCCCCACCGCCATCCTCCTGCGCTGGCCGCGGTCGCCGCCGCCCGCCTCCGGCCGGACCCGCCGCCGGTCCCTTCCCTCTCCGCGCCGCCCGCGTCGTCCCGTCGTCGTCCCGCGGCGCCCCGTCGCCGGAACCACCGTCCCCGAGCTCGCCGGAGCCACCGCGTCGTCGCCGGATCTAGGGAGTGGGATGAGATCCACCACTCCCCCGATCCAAACGCCTTCCCCATCCCGGATCCCTCCGTCCCGGACGCGTTCGTCCCGTTGACTTCTCTCGGAGGGGTATAATTTCTGCCGTCCCCGATTATTTTGTATAATGTTGCCATGTTCATCGCATCATAACTCCATGCATACTGCTCCGTTTCGTGCGTGTAATATGTCAAATTGTTTGTCTCCATGAGTAATTCATTTCATTCCATTGCATCATGTTCATTTGAGTCCATCTTGATGCCCGAAATGCTGTTGGAAGAGTACATGTTGCTGTTAATCTGCTGAAACTGTTATAACTTGCTCATTTGTCATTTTTGCCATGTTTGATGTGTGCATCCTATGAGGTTGATGTCTACATGTGTTTTGATCTATGCCATGCCATCTTTCTAGTGGTGCCATCCATGTATTTTTGTGAGTTGTGTGCTGAGTGCATCAAGCTTGTTAAGGAGGGTACTTGCTGTTGCTGTTCTGCTAGACAGATTCTGTTATTTTGTGATGCCATGTAAACCTGCTTCTACTAGTCAATTCGTGCATTATTCTGGAGATGTTCACAAAGGATGTTTTGTTATACATGTCATGCTCTATCCATTCATGCCCCTGGTTGCATTTATAGCCTACTGTAGCTTGTCGTAATCTTGCTCCAAAGTTGCTAAATAATGTTGCTGTCAGCCTGTTTACATTAAGTTCAGTTTTGGTCATGTGCTTTCTTAGTGATCCATGCACCCTATGAAATTGTTCTTGCCATGCTTAGCTTCACAAACATGTCTTCTTACTGTTGGTTGCCTTGCCATGCCATGTAATGCTCTATCGTGAGTGGTTCAAGCTCACCAACATGCCTACTTATCGTTGTTCCTGCCATGTATGAATCTGTAATATAACTTGCCATGTTTACATGGGTGCCATCATATTTTCTGTGCCTTTTTGGCTCATGGTCAGTAAGGGTCTTTTGTTCTATGAAACTAGTAGAGTCATGCCATGCCTTTTTTTGCCATGTTAAGTTCCTGTAACATGTCGTTTGATAGCTCTAAACATTGCAACCTGATGTTATTTCTGCAAAGTCCGAAACTGTTATTATTTGTAATCTTACCATGTCCTTTTGAGCATGTTCTAGTTGTTTCTGGAGATAGCTCAGTGTTCATGTCTTGTTATGCTTTACCTGTACTTCATGCTCATGCCTTTTGTTCTTATGTTGTAGTGCTTTAGCTTGTTGTTTTGATGCTTGTAAGATGCCTAGTTGCTATTATGGATAGATTGTTGCTATGACTTGTATAGAGTGTATGTGTTGAACCGTTGCTCCGTTTTGAGTGTGCTCTATATGAAACTTGCTTGATTTTGCATGTAGTTCCATATTAGCATGTTGCATCCATGTTTTGGGGTGTTTGCTTGATGTTTCTATGCATTTTGCATCAATGCCATGTTTAACTTGTTTTGCTCATATCTTCTAGGCCGTAGCTCCAAATCTAATGAACTTTATATGTAACTTGACTAGAATCTTGTGTAGATCATCTTGGTGCATCTTAACTTGCTGTTTAACAACTTGAACATAAGGTTTATTCAGATCTGTACCAATTTCGAAATTTGCATATGAGGACTTACCGGAATTGTTATATGTTGTTTCCGGCCTCATTTAAACTTGCCTTGATGTGTTGGTCTTATTTGCATCATCTCTTGCCATGAGTAGCCTCATCTAGTTTTGTCATGCATCATGCTTGGTTGTGCATCATGCCTTGTTTATGTGTGGTGTGTTTACTATGTTGTGTGCTTCCTCTCGATAGTTCCCATTTCGTTGTGATCGTGAGGATTCGTTCATCTACGCTTGGTTCGTCTTTGTGGCTTCATCTTCTTCATGGACTCGTTCTTCTTCCTTGCGGGATTTCAGGCAAGATGACCATCACCTTGGATCTCACTACTATCATTGCTATGCTAGTTGCTTCGTTCTATCGCTATGCTGCGTTACCTATCTTTTGCTCATCAAGCCTCCCAAATTGCCATGAACCTCTAACCTTTGACACCATTCCTAGCAAACCGTTGCTTGGCTATGTTACCGCTTTTGCTCAGCCCCTCTTATAGCGTTGCTAGCTGCAGGTGAAGTTGAAGATTGCTCCATGGCGGACATGGTTATGTTGGGATATCACAATATCTCTTATTTAATTAATGCATCTATATATTTGGTAAAGGGTGGAAGGCTCGGCCTTATGCCTGGTGTTTTGTTCCACTCTTGCCGCCCTAGTTTCTGTCATACCGGTGTTATGTTCCCGGATTTTTGCGTTCCTAACACGGTCGGGTGATTTATGGGACCCCCTTGACAGTTCGCTTTGAATAAAACTTGTCCAGCAAGGCCCAACCTTGGTTTTACCATTTGCCTCACCACCACCTATACCCTTCCCTTGGGTCGGCCAACCCGAGGGTCATCTTTATTTTAGCCCCCCCGGGCCAGTGCTTGTCTAAGTGCTGGTCCGAATCGAGCAGCCCGTGGGGCCCCCTCGGGGAAACTCGAGGTCTGGTTTTACTCGTAGCTTGACTTATCCGGTGTTGCCCTGAGAACGAGATATGTGCAGCTCCTATCGGGATTGTCGGCGCATCTGGCGGCTTTGCTGGTCTTGTTTTACCATTGTCGAAATGTCTTGTAAACCGGGATTCCGAGACTGATCGGGTCTTCCTGGGAGAAGGTATATCCTTCGTTGATCGCGAGAGCTTATCATGGGCTAAGTTGGGACACCCCTGCAGGGTTTAAACTTTCGAGAGCCGTGCCCACGGTTATGTGGCAGATGGGAATTTGTTAATGTCCGGTTGTAGATAACTTGACACCAGATCCGAATTAAAACGCATCAACTGAGTGTGTAGCCGTGATGGTCTCTTCTCGGTGGAGTCCGGGAAGTGAACACGGTTTCTGTGTTATGTTTGACGTAAGTAGGAGTTCAGGATCACTTCTTGATCATTGCTAGCTTCACGACCGTTCCTTTGCTTCTTTTCTCGCTCTCATTTGCGTATGTTAGCCACCATACTTGCTTAGCCGCTGCTGCAACCTCACCACTTTACCCCTTCCTTTCCCATTAAGCTTTGCTAGTCTTGATACCCATGGTAATGGGATTGCTGAGTCCTCGTGGCTCACAGATTACTACAACAACAGTTGCAGGTACAGGTTATGCGATGATCATGACGCGAGAGCGATGTTTGCTTGTTTGGAGTTCTTCTTCTGCTTCTTCTTCGATCAGGGGATAGGTTCCAGGTCGGCAGCCTGGGCTAGCAGGGTGGATGTCGTTTGAATTTCTGTTTGTGTTTCATCCATAGTCGGATGTTGATCTTATGTATGATGATGTTATATTCGTGTGGCATTGTATGCCTTATGTATGTATCCCCATCTATTAATGTAATGTTGATGTAATGATATCCACCTTGCAAAAGCGTTCCAATATGCGGGTCTATCCTTGGTGGGACCTTCGAGTTCCTTTTGGATAGGGTCGCATATTGGGCGTGACAGCACCCCTCCACCGTCTACTGTTCATCCAGCCCTCCACCACACCACGGGGTCCTGTTCATCCAGAGGCAACGCCACCGCTCACTGTTCATCCAAACCCCCCCCCCCCCCCCCGCAACACTCACTGTTCATCCCATCGATCGGCTTCAGTTAGCAGCAGTAGCGAAGGAATCGCTCGATCGGGTTCAGTTAAGAGCCATCGATCGATCGCTCGGGTTCAGTAACGCGTAGCCTGCAGTGCAATCGCTCGGGTTCAGTTAGAGCCCAACGCTCGCTCGGGTTCAGTTAGAGCCAACGCCTCGCACACACGCGCGTACGTGTACGAGAGAAACGCGCATCGCTCGGCCCCCGACCTCCCACCGTAACCGGGAGCTCCCTGAAATTTTCCTCCCCCTCGCTTCTACCATGATTTTTTCCGTCATGGACGGCCCAAAGAATGTCATGTAGCTGCGTCTCCGGCCCACCCAGGACGAAAAGCCCATTTTCTGTCATGATTTTTTGTCATAGAAGTAGGAGCCCACCACATCTATGATGATACTGGGTTTTGTCACAATTATCGTCATAGAAGTGTCATATGTATGACAGAATTTTTTTTCGTTCGGCCCAAAATGTCACGGATGTGTCTTTTTTTGTAGTGCCGCCGCTATCTTCTTCACCGCCTTAATTTCCTGGAGGGCCTTTTGGGCTTCGGCCTTGGCATTTTTTGCGCTTCCGAGGGCCTTGGCAAGCTCGGACTCTCGCGTCTTCGAGTCAAGCTCCAGGGATTCATGCTTCTTGACAAGCGCCTGGAGCTCTTGCTGCACCTCGCCTACACGGGCTTCGTGTCTTTCTCACTCGGTGCGCTCCTTGGCCGCTTTGTTTTTGGCCTCGGTGAGCAACTGCTTCAGGGTCGCCACTTCGGTCGTGGACCCTGGTACATCCATGATGATCCTGTTATCTTGCAACCAAAGCCTTGTTTTATGTAGACAAGGTATTGCTTACCTTTGTTCTCCTCGAGCTGCTTTCTGGCAAGGCCGAGTTCTCCCTCGGTCCGCTCGAGGTTCAGCTTCAGTGCGGCGATCTCCGCAGTATGTGTGGCATCGGCCAACACTGAAGCCTGCATACGCATATAGACATATTTGGATTAGACTTCTGCAGTTATCATTTGATCCTCTGTTCGGCTTTTCTTCGCGAATGCCTAACAGAGCATCAGGGGCTACTGTCTATGCGGTAATAATTTTTATATATTTCGACTACTTACCTCAAAGCCAGTTAGGAGGCTGGCACAAGCTTCGGTTAGTCCACTTTTGGCAGACCTAACCTTCTCGATCACCGCACTCATTATAGTGCGGTGCTCCTCGTCGATGGAAGCGCCGCTAAGCACTTCCAGCAAGTTGTCCGGTGACTCCGGATGGACGGAGATCACCGGCACGGGCGGCTTGCCTCTCTTAGCAGGAGGCCGCTTGCCAGAGTCCGGGACCACTGGTGGTCCCGGTGCGGTGTTCGGCTTGGAGCCAAACTTGGTGCCCGCGGGGGTCTTGCTCCCTTTGCGCCCAGGGTCCGGAAGGTCGCCTTGAGGCACCTCCAGGACCATCTTCCCTCGTGGTGCCCTTTGATACAACACCTCGACGTTATCCGTAGGGCGAGGGGAGGAGGCGGTCAGAAGCGATTCGCTACTCATAGACGACGGGTCCAAAGAATCGTCCGACGAAGATACGTCGATGCGGGCGCAAGGCGGACTGCACAATTATATTCGGCGTAAGGAGAAGCAGTGCAATAAAAGCATACCATGAATCACTCTGGTATCCGAATACTTACGACTTCGCCAGGGGCTTGTCCCTGGTCAACCACTCATCGTCGCTGTGAGTGGCAATCGTGGAGCAGTCCAAAAGGGGAGTCCTTCCCTTCTTGGACACTTCGGCCTCCCCGGTTGGGGCGGCCTTCCTTTTCCTGTCTCCCTCGATTGGAGGGGGAGAATCTTCATCTTCCTCCTCCTCGTCTTCGCGAGAGGAGTGCGTCTCGGAGTTATCGGACGATGAGTCCGATATCACCTGACGGCGGGAGCTCTTTCGAGTCCCCGCGACCTTCTTCTGGGCCTTCTTCTCCGGCACCTCATAAGGCGCTGAAATCAGCATCTTCGTAAGAAGAGCGTCGACTGGATCTTCGGGCAGGGGCGCCGGGCAGTCGATCTTCTCCGCTCTTTCCTCCTAGTCCTATCAAAGGCATGGGAGCTTAGATCCCGCACTTGATCAAGCCGGGGGAATAAAAACCTTATAAGGTGTGAAAAACATACCAGATTCGCAGGCGCTTCGCGCTAAGTCCGCGGTCCTCAGTAAGGGAAGGGGGACGTCGGCGCCCTTGAATAGCACCCTCCAGACGTCCTTGTGCATCGTATCGAGAAGCTCGCGCAGGGTCTGTTGCTGGGCCGGGTCGAACTCCCATAAATTGAACGCCCGTTGTTAACACGGGAGGATCCAGCGGAAGAGCATGACCTGGACCACGTTGACAAGATTAAGTTTCTTGCTTATCATGTTCTGGATACATTTTTGGAGTCCGGCCAGCTCTATCGGTGAGCCCCAGGATAGTCCCTTCTCTTTCCAGGAGGTGAGCCGCATGGGGATTCCGGATTGAAACTCGGGGGCCACCACCCAGTTGGTGCCGCGCGGCTCGGTGATGTAGAACCACCCCGATTGCCAGCCCTTTATGGTCTCCACATAGGAGCCCTCGAGCCATGTAACGTTGGGCATTTTGCCCACCATGGCACCTCTGCATTCCGCTTGCTGGCCGCCTACAACCTTCGGCTTAACATTGAAGGTCTTCATCCACAGGCCGAAGTGGGGCTGGACGTGGAGGAAGGCCTCACACACGACGATAAACGCCAAGATATTGAGGATGAAGTTCGGGGCCAGATTGTGGAAGTCCAACCCGTAGTAGAACATGAGGCCGCGGACGAACGGGTGGAGGGGGAAACCCAGTCCGCGGATGAAGTGGGTGAGAAAGACTACCCTCTCGTAGGGCTCCGGGGTAGGGACGATCTGCCCCTCGTCGGGCAGCCAATGCGCGATATTTGCAGCCAAGTATCCGGCCCCCCGCAGCTTTTCGATGTCCTCCTCCGTGACAGAGGATTTCATCCACTTTCCTCCCACTTCGGACATGATTGGGGTGGTGTGAGGAGAAAGGTGCGAACTTGGGCATTGGAGCTCGAGTGTGCAAGAATGGATAGGCAAGGAGGAAGAAGGTATGTGTGAGAAAAGGTGAACCTTTATCCCTTTATAGAGGCGGACGAAACTATACGCCCCCACTAGCCTGGTTAACTCGCTTATTCCCCAAGCGCCGCGACTGATGGCGCGGTTGGGTTACCCACGCCCGTATTGATGAGAATCCCGTGATAAGGGGACACGATCTCTGCTTCGACAAGATGTGCCAAGGAAACCGTCTCGCGATATGCGCCAAGGCTAGTTGAGAAAAACGGTTCAATAATAACCAGGCCGTGGTATGATGTCATGGTATCAAATATGTCAGCAGGTCGGATTTGTGGAAATATTATTCTCTCTACGGTGGTATGTGGAACTTGTTTTGCAGAGCCGAACACTATCTTTGTGTTCAAAATCTTCTATGGAGTATTCGGAGGAGGAACCTGCCTTGCAATGCCGAAGACAATCTGCGCACCGGACTCATCGTCATTGAAGCCTGGTTCAGGGGCTACTGAGGGAGTCTTGGATTAGGGGGTATCCGGACAGCCGGACTATACCCTTTGGTCGGACTGTTGGACTATGAAGATACAAGATTGAAGACTTCGTCTCGTGTCCGGATAGGACTCTCCTTGGCGTGGAAGGCAAGCTTGGCGATACGGATATGTAGATCTCCTCCCATTGTAACCGACTCTGTGTAACCCTAGCCCCCTCCGGTGTCTATATAAACCGGAGAGTTTAGTCCGTAGGACAACGAAAATCATACCATAGGCTAGCTTCTAGGGTTTAGCCTCTACGATCTCATGGTAGATCAACTCTTGTACTACTCATATCATCAAGATCAATCAAGCAGGAAGTAGGGTATTACCTCCATAGAGAGGGCCCGAACCTTGGTAAACATCGTGTACCCTGCCTCCTGTTACCATCCGCCTTAGACGCACAGTTCGGGACCCCCTACCTGAGATCCGCAGGTTTTGACACCGACACATGATGATGACAATGATGCTCACATAAAAGATGAGAATTGAAACATAACGGGAGCATCATGAAGCATACTACTAGCACATTTAAGTCCAACCCACTTCCTATGCATAGGAATTTTGTGAGCAAACAACTTATGGGAACAATAATCAACTAGCATAGGAAGGTCAAAGAAGCATAACTTCAAAACTTTAAGCACATAGAGAGGAAACTTGATATTATTGCAATTCCTACAAGCATATGTTCCTCCCTCATAATAATTTTCAGTAGCATCATGAATGAATTCAACAATATAACCATCACATAAAGCATTATTTTCATGATGCACAAGCATAGAAATTTTATTACTCTCCACATAAGCAAAGTTGTTCTCATTCGGAATAGTGGGAGCAAACTCAACAAAATAACTATCATGTGAAGCATAATCCAATTGAAAATTGAAATCATGATGACAAGTTTCATGGTTATCTTTATTCTTTATAGCATACGTGTCATCAAAATAATCATCATAAATAGGAGGCATGCTTTCATCATAATAAATTTGCTCATCAAAACTTGGGGGACAAAAAATATCATCCTCATCAAACATAGCATCCCCAAGCTTGTGGCTTTGCATATCATTAGCATCATGGGTATTCAAAGAATTCATACTAACAACATTGCAATCATGCTCATCATTCAAAGATTTAGTGCCAAACATTTTATAGACTTCTTCTTCTAGCACTTGAGCACAATTTTCCTTTCCATCATTCTCACGAAAGATATTAAAAAGACGAAGCGTATGAGGCAAACTCAATTCCATTTTTTTTGTAATTTTCTTTTATAGACGAAACTAGTGATAAAACAAGAAACTAAAAGATTTGATTGCAAGATCTAAAGATATACCTTCAAGCACTCACCTCCCCGGCAACGGCGCCAGGAAAGAGCTTGATGTCTACTACGCAACCTTCTCCTTGTAGACGTTGTTGGGACTCCAAGTGCAGAGGTTTGTAGGACAGTAGCAAATTTCCCTCAAGTGGATGAAGTAAGGTTTATAAATCCTTGGGAGGTGTAGGATGAAGATGGTCTCTCTCAAACAACCCTGCAACCAAATAACAAAGAGTCTCTTGTGTCCCCAACACACCCAATACAATGGTAAATTGTATAGGTGCACTAGTTCGGCGAAGAGATGGAGATACAAGTGCAATATGGATGATAGCTATGAGTATTTGTAATCTGAAAATATAAAAATAGCAAGGTAACAAGTGGTAAAAGTGAGCGTAAACGGTATTGCAATGCTAGGAAACAAGGCCTAGTGCAAGTTCTCTCAACAATAATAACATAATTGGATCATATAACTATCCCTCAACATGCAACAAAGAGTCACTCCAAAGTCACTAATAGCGGAAAACAAACGAAGAGATTATTGTAGGGTACAAAACCACCTCAAAATTATTCTTTCTGATCAATCTATTCAAGAGTCTGTAGTAAAATAACACGAAGCTATTCTTTCCGTTCGATCTATCATAGAGTTCGTACTAGAATAACACCTTAAGACACAAATCAAGTAAAACCCTAATGTCACCTAGATACTCCAATGTCACCTCAAGTATCTGTGGGTATGATTATACGATATGCATCACACAATCTCAGATTCATCTATTCAACCAACACAAAGAACTTCAAGAGTGCCCCAAAGTTTCTACCGGAGAGTCAAGACGAAAACGTGTGCTAACCGCTATGCATAAGTTCACAAGGTCACTGAACCCGCAAGTTGATCACCAAAACATAGATCAAGTAGATCACGTGAATATCTCATTGTCACCACAGATAAGCACATGCAAGACATACATCAAGTGTTCTCAAATTTGACTTAAAGACTCAATCCGATAAGATAACCTCAATGGGAAAACTCAATCCATTACAAGAGAGTAGAGGGGGAGAAACATCATAAGATCCAACTATAATAGCAAAGCTCGCGATACATCAAGATCGTGCCCAATCAAGAACACGAGAGAGAGATCAAAGACATAGCAACTGGTACATACCCTCAGCCCTGAGGGTGAACTACTCCCTCCTCGTCATGGAGAGCGCCGGGATGATGATGATGGCCATCGGTGAGGGATCCCCCCTCCGGTAGGGTGCCGGAACAGGGTCCCGATTGATTTTTGGTGGCTATAGAGGCTTGCAGCGGCGGAACTCCCGATCTATTCTGCTCCTCGATGTTTTTAGGGTATATGGACATATATAGGCGAAAGAAGTCGGTCAGGGGAGCCACGAGGGTCCCATGAGGGTGGGGGGCACGCCCAGGGGGCAGGCGCACCTCCCTGCCTCGTGGCCACCTTGAAGCTTCCTTGACTTCAACTCCAAGTCTCCTGGATCACGTTTGTTCCAAAAATCACGCTCCCGAAGGTTTCATTCCGTTTGGACTCCGTTTGATATTCCTTTTCTGCGAAACACTAAAACAAGGGAAAAACAGAAACTGGCACTGGGCTCTGGGTTAATAGGTTAGTCCCAAAAATAATATAGAAGTGTTTAATAAAGCTCATAAACATCCAAAACAGATAATATAATAGCATGAATACTTCATAAATTATAGATACGTTGGATACGTATCACGTGCTGCCCAAATAAAGCAGATACGCTGCCGGGGCGCCATAGACACCTCCTAACCCTAATTATCAGCGTACTCTCTCTCTCTATCCACTAGATTGAACATGTCACGGGATTGGATCGAGCGACCGCACGTGTTGCCGCCGCCGCTGCCTGGGGTTGCTCACCGCTGCGTGGAATCCAATCACCGCAAGCCTGGAGCCGAATCGCCGTCGCCGTTGTCCTCCACTCCTTCCTTGCTGTTGACTCCTGTATGTTGTGCTAATCCTCTGGTCTGGTGGGCGCTGAGCACTTGCTGTTGCGTGCGTGATTGCTGAACTGGCCACTCGCTTGTTGCTCGGCGCTGGTGCTGTGCTGGATTGCTGCCGCTCTATAGCTTTGCTGCTTTGAGTTTCTGTGTAGTGTTGTTGCTTGCTACCGCTGGTGTGCTGATGCTGTTGTTCACGGTAGGAAATGACATACCAACATGGGACATGGCATCTTTGAGAGCGTACGACATGGACTTGAAAAGATCCATGGATGCTACAAAAGGGTAGTGTTTTTATCTCATCTCACGCAATCAATTATTCCATGTCTTTATTGTATGCCATTTTATTAATTATTTATATATGTCTGTCGTATTGATGTATTGATGCTTTTAGAAATTGTCGTATCCCATATCTCCGTATCCATACCGCCGTGTCTCCATCCCCGTATCGGCGCTTCACATTTAGCTGAGTTGGCTCTCTACTTGCTTGGATTGGTTGTAGATTGAAGACTAGCCTATTGGTTTAGATAAATGATAGGTTTCCAGCGTGTCAGAAAGGAGTATGGAGTTGAATTTCAATTTTTATTACCGCAGAATGCAACGACAAGAGGTATGGTATTACTTGACTACACATTTATCTTAATTTTTTTTGAAACGGATACTACACATTTATCTTATGATTATCTTGAACAGCGTCTTTCAAAATATGCTGGACAATCATGCTTGATGCCAAGAGGTATGGTGTTACGTGACTACACATTTATCTTCTGGTTATCTTGAACATCATGTTTCAAAATAGATTGACATAGTAACACACTATCTCGCCCTTCTCACTAATTATATGGGCATAGGTTATATCTATTTTGCCGGTCAACATGTTGAGGCTATTTCAAGGCATGGTCTTCTATGCTTCATTTACTAAGATGACAATTCATGATGCTCTGGATTAAACATCTTCTATTTACTAAGTTTGTGCTTACTAGGGCAGCATGTTATATGTGCCAGATAAAGTATTTTTTTGGTTTAACCATGGGTGAAGTCATTTCTAGATCTTTTCACCCAGGTTGTGGAATAACTATAAGAAACACACTAAGGTTCTTATTCGTAGAAATGATATTATTGGAATGAGGGGGTATACTAGCAAAACTCAAATTGGTTCTTTAATAGTTGGGCATTAAATGCATAATTGTTCATGTAGAACATCCTGAATCCAAATCTTTTTTAGGGGAAGTGGTTGGCCAATTTAACAACCTATCATGCAACCATTATTCTGGTATGTCTACATGCATTTTTTTCATTAGGCTTGGAACTTTAGACCTGAAAATTGAGCTTGGCCAAAGTTACTTTAATAGAATGGAGTAAATATGTGATTTAAATATACTGGAAGAACAATTCACTTATTTTCGAGGAGTTAACAACCTTTTTTTTGCTGGTTGGTGTCAACATGGCTGAATCTTGGGTTGGTGCACTAGCATTTTATTTCAACTGAGATCTATAATTTGTAAAGTATGGTACCATGTCGTATTATATATGAATGTATTTTTGCCTGTTTGTCGTTATAATTTACTTACACTAGCAGTAAATACTAAAAGTATATGGCAATATGAGTCATGCTTGCCAAGCGTCTTCTATTTTTGTGAACAACTATGAAAGTATTGGTCTCCATTGTTGTGTGCAGACCAGTTAGCACCAATGAGCAACTTAATACATTTTCCTTAACGAATAAGGATAAATGGGAAGCGCGGAATAAGATCTTGGTGAAGACATTTCAACAGAGATGCGATAGTGTTGTATAAGTGGATTTATTGCTTGGTTTCTATATACCCTTTCCGGTTTATTATTATTCATTAGCGTCTTGTAATAGAAGATATCTCACAAACAAATTTGAAGTGAATCTACACAAGTCATGAGATGGTTGGCCAATCTTGCCCAAAACGTTATGTTCGATTTTCTCACCCACAATTTGTTCTTTCTTTGTGGTGGCATGTCTTTTTACCAATTGTTTATTTATTTTATATTTCATATATTTCATGCTCATAATCCTTTTCATAACCAATATACGAACCATATGCCCACTGTTGAATCTGGGGTACTTTAAATGCATGTTTATCATGGTTTACCGAGGCATGTGAAAATCGAGATGTGCATTGCACGTGCAAGCTTATTAGTATAATAATTTAGAAAGAAAAATACTACCCGAATTTATAATTTCTATATTTTTACAAAAAATACTATATTATACATAGTGTGTTACTATATTTTATACGTACCGTTACTAGGGTGTAGAATAAGCTATTCTACACTCACGCTTAGAATATCATTACCCTCATGTTATTCTAAGCGTGAGTATAAAATAGGGTAACACTAAACTAAGCGCGGGTGTAGAATAACTTATTCTACACCTCCAAGTAATGCTATATACAAAATGCAGTAAAACGGTCAATAAAATGTAGTAATTCAGAAAATATTTTTTTACTATATATATATACAGACATACATATTAGATATACTAGTAGAATGTTCGTGCGTTGCCGCGGGCTTTTAATTTTTTTACTTGTTGCATATATAAACGTAATGCATGTCAAATTTCACATATATAGAAAAATTGAATTCCACTTTGTTTGCAATCTATTTAGATAAGAAATGTGATTCAATGAATGTACAATCACTTCTTATGCACAAAAAAGTGGTGAGAAAACATAGGGCAACTTTAATGTGCATTGCATTATAAATGGTATATTAATAGCATCTGGATGCCTTTTTATGCAGGTGTTATCTATCAAATGACCGATCATCTCAAGGAGCATGTCTCTTTATATTATCCATTAATTAAAGAAAAAAGCATGGATGATCTTGTTCCCTTAGAAAATATATTCCAAGATGCCACAACCAGAAATTTGATTGCATTACACAATTGCGTGGCAAACTATTACATATGAAATTAGGGGCTTGGAACCATATAGGTTACAATTTAGGAACTACTTTCACAAAGACACCTATCTCCTACCATTTAGGAATCATGGCAACACAAAACATTTCAACCACTCCCCATCTACTATTCATACCTCAAAAGATTTTAGGCAGACCCCATCTACTTTTCTTGGCACAAAATAAGGCCCCTCCAGCCGTGGTCAGCTCCTAGGATATTTATTCTCTGAATGCCATGAAAAAAGTCATGCAGTGATATCATTGGTGATCGTAAATGGCATAGTAAATTATTGATCATAGTTACCTGATATTTTCATATACAATATCTAGATGGTAAGGTATTTATAATCAATATCTTGTATTTACCATCTCCTCATCTCGGGTGCAACTGCTTTAGCTTGATCAAACAACACCCTACTCAAGGCAGTCATAGAGTGTGTTCTAATTGGAAACATAACAATCAAGTATTAGGCAATTTCATTGAAAGTGATAATATACAACTAGCAATAATGAATAAGGTGATATTGTTAACTAAATGTTTTTCTCTTACCATGGTAACCACTCAGACGATCATTGCACACAACTATGGCCTTTCTCTGTTCATGACAACATAGTGGGTATTACAAAGGGGAAATTTTGTTTTTGCCACTCTAGATTTTGCCAATTTTTCTTATGCCACTCTAGATTTTGACATTTCACTTTTCCACTCTTAGGTTTTGACAATTATCACAGTTGCCATTCTGTGTCAAAAGCAAAATAATTTCATTTCATTTTTGCCACTCTTAGATTTTGACAATTATCATAATTGCCACTCTGGAAATTTTGTTTTTGCCACAGGAATGGCAATTGTGATAATTGTCAAAAACTAAGAGTGGCAAAAGTGAAATGTCAAAATCTAGAGTGGCATAAGGAAAATTGGCGAAATCTAGAGTGGCAAAAACAAAATTTTCCCTATTAGAAATATCACATTTTCATTCCCTAGCACACTTGTCAACTACAAGGACCTCATATTATGTTGGAACTACTAACAGTCTAGTCATTGCATCCAATATCCCATCACAACATTGTGGTATCCTAGTTGGTTTTCTTGTAAGCAAGCCAATGAGCTATTACCAAACTTTTCCATTAGACCAACTTTGGTCCAACTTTGGTCGAAAGACAAAATACAAAAGCTCTAAAAGTTGCAAGAGATGAACATTGTGTACGATCGAAAGTATGTCTAGAGGGGTGTGATTAGACTACTTGACCAAATAAAAATCTATCATTTTCCCAATTTTAGTTGTGGGCAGATTTTAGCAATTATGACAAGTCAAGAGTGAAGGAAATATGCCCTAGAGGCAATAATAAAGTTGTTATTTATATTTCCTTATATCATGATAAATGTTTATTATTCATGCTAGAAATGTATTAACCGGAAACTTAGTACATGTGTGAATACATAGACAAACAGAGTGTCCCTAGTATGCCTCTACTTGACTAGCTCGTTAATCAAAGATGGTTAAGTTTCCTAGCCATAGACATGTGTTGCCATTTTATGAACGGGATGACATCATTAGAGAATGATGTGATGGTCAAGACCCATCCGTTAGCTTAGCATTATGATTGTTTAGTTTATTGCTATTGCTTTCTTCATGACTTATACATGTTCCTATGACCATGAGATTATGCAACTCCCGAATACCGGAGGAACACTTAGTGTGCTATCAAACGTCACAACATAACCGGGTGATTATAAAGATGCTCTACAGGTGTCTCCAATGGTGTTTGTTGGGTTGGCATAGATCGAGACTACACATCACTATAAGCCTTGCAAGCAATGTGACTAATGAGTTAGTCATGGGATTGCATTACGGAACGAGTAAAGAGACTTTCCGGTAACGAGATTGAACTAGGTATTGAGATAAGATGATCGAATCTCGGGCAAGTAACATACCGATGACAAAGGGAACAACGTATGTTGTTATGCGGTTTGACCGATAAAGATCTTCGTAAAATATGTAGGAGCCAATATGAGCATCCAGGTTCCGCTATTGGTTATTGATCGGAGATGAGTCTCAGTCATGTCTACATAGTTCTCAAACCCGTAGGGTCCGCACGCTTAACGTTCGATGACGATCGGTATTATGAGTTTATCTGTCTTGATGTACCGAAGGTAGTTCAGAGTCCCGGATGTGATCACGGACATGACGAGGAGTCTCGAAATGGTTGAGACATAAAGATCGATATATTGGAAGGCTATGTTTGGACACCGGAATGGTTCCAGATGAGTTCGAGCATTTTCCGGAGTACTGGGAGGTTACCAAAAACCCCCCAGGGAGTCAATGGGCCTTACTGGAAGAGAGGAGCAGGTGGCCAGGTGGAGGGCGCCCCCCAACCCCAATCCGAATTGGGGTGGGGGCCGGCCCCCCTTTCCTTCTCCCTCTCTCCCTCTTCCTTCTTCTCCTACTCCTACTAGGAAAGGGGGAAACCTACTCCTAGTGGGAGTAGGACTCCCTCCCTTTGGGCGCGCCCTATGAGGGCCGGCCCTCTCCTCCTCCCCTCCTTTATATACGGGGGAGGCGGGGCACCCCATAGACACACAAGTTGATTGTTTAGCCGTGTGCGGTGCCCCCCTCACTACAAAAAAATACACTTCCATGATGATACGTGTTTGTCACAGTAGGTCGCATTTTTTTGTCATGCATGTACATCCATGACAAATTTATGACAGAATCAAGATAGTCATACTTGTGCTGTCGTAGAAGTGTTCCATGACATTACCAAAATTATCATCACGGAAGTGTCCACTTCCATGATGATAAATCGCGCGTCACAGAAGTGCTTTCGTCAAGGGTGACCGACACATGGCATCCACCGTAACGGAACGCCGTTATGCTATCGGGTCAGGTTTTGGATCCGATAACCCGTTAACAGCCCCGACCAATGGGGATTTTCCACGTGTAAAATCATCATTGGCTAGAGGAAACACATGCCGGCTCATCGTTGGGACAGATGTCATCCACTCATTGGACAGGAGGCGCCTATGATAGGTCGACACGTGGCACGGCCCAATAGTGGCCCATTCCGATGAAAAAGGCCGGCCCAGTAAAAATTAGCAGGCTGGCCCATATAAGGCCTACTTGTGTCAGGTCCATTTAAGCCCACGGCCCATACGAGATGTGCCAATTCGGCCCGTTAAAGATTTAACACCATTGCAGCCCATCGTCAGTTCGAGCCCGTTAACAGCCCGCTATATACTTGGGCTCAATATCGGCCCGATGAGATTTTGGCCTGTTAGCGGCCCATTTAATGGATGGGCCAATTTTCAGGATGTACATCTTTCGGCCTTTTAGCGACCATTTAAATGTTGGGCTAATTTCCGGCCCGGTGTGTCTTTCAGCCTGTTGACGGCCTATAAATCTGATGGGCCATTTGTAGTCGGACCTGAGTTTCGGCCTTTTAGCGGCCCATTTAAGTGTTGGACCAATTTCTGGCCCGGTGTCACTTTCAGCCCGTTGACGGCCCATAAATCAGTTGGGTCAATTGTAGTCGGACCTGAGTTTTGGCCTTTTAGCGACCCATTTAAGTGTTGGGCCAATTCCCGGCCCTGTGTGCCTTTCGGCCTGTTAACGGACCATAAATGAGTTGGGACATTTGTAGTCGGCTTAGTTTTGGCCTCTTAACGGCCCATGCCCTTCATGGTCCAATACCAACCCTGTTTCTCTTTCGGCCTGCTAAAGGCCCACAACACAGTTGGGCCTTTTACAATACGACCTGACTTTCGGCCTCTTAGAGGCCCATGCTCTTCATGGACCAATACAAGCCCACTGTCTCTTTCGGCCTGCTAAAGGCCTTCAGTATAGTTGGGCCATATGTAGCCCAAACTTAGTAACGGCTTATTAATGGCCCGTGAAATAAATTGGGGCCACCTGTTGCCTGCTTCGATGTCGGCCTGTTAACGACCTGGGAGGTAAGAGGGCCAACCATTAACTTTCGGCCTAGTAACGACCCATTAACTTAATGGGCCCACTAAAGTTCGTTCATGTCTTTAGGCCAAATTAGATAATTTGAGCCCATTACGACGAGCAAAGGTACGACATACAGGGAATAACGTTGCACATCCAGAATATATTACAGGAAATTACATCCACTGGGCAATCAAAGATTGATGCCAGTGCAAATAAATGAGCAGAACCTAACCATCTACAACGTCACAATCTGCAACCTCAGCACAGATGACGCCCATAAGCAAGTGGGCAAGTTCTTGCTGCTTTGCCACACTATCTCTAAAAACATTGATCAGTTGTTGTGTCGCACGACTCTGCACCTCTGATTCATCCACCATTTCCATCATTGCTTCAGCCATTAATTGGTTCACAAACATACATTTATTCCGTTGCATTCGAGACAGAGGATACTGAACAGATTCAGATGGCGATTTTGGCAGGCTTGTATTATTGATAGTGGAGAGTGTCTTGACCACTGCATCATAACATAAATTAGGACGGGAACCAAACAGATTAATCATGAGTTATTGCCATATTACCTGGCCTAGATTTACTGGAAAGAAACAATGGGGTTGCCTTGCTGTTTTCAGAGTTTGTCTTCTTATCTTCAGCAGCCTGCACAAAATTAACACACTAGCATTGCTATCATTGGCCAAGTCAGATAATAGGAAAGGAACATTGACACAATGAACGTTTGGGCAACTAGCCTACACCAAATTAACACAATAGGGCACAGCTATCATCAGCCAGGTAAGGTAATAAGAAAGCAACATTGACACAATGAATGAATGGGCAACCAGAGAAGCACTACAATTCAGTAATGTGCGTGATATGAGATAGCACATTCATGCAGCTCAGTACGCAAAACTACCAGGCAGTTTTCCTTACAAAAATCAACATTGGCGCCTTTAACATTTTGCTACAACTAATTTTAGATCAGATAAAGGTTAGATTCACGCCGATTAACAAAATACATGCTGATGTAAAAATATAGTGATATACAACAGGTACTTACATCAGCACTGGAGCACAGAGAATTCCCGCAAGATATTTTCCTCGAATACGATCCCAATGGAGGAAGTCTTGTATCGTTTAACCTTATTTTCTAAAAGAGAGACGGGTAAGAAACATGTAGAAAATATGATCAGAATGCTATAAAATTTCATGATGCGAGGATACGCACACGCTTCTTAGAATGGAGTTGACATTCTTTTGCTTGACTGGAGCGGACTAGTTCTTTGGCCACTGGAATCTGCTTATTATCAGTGGGAGTCGGGTTTCTCTGTGCTGGAGCAGTATCTATGAAAAATGGAGTTGGTTTATTATCTCCTGGCATTTGGATCTTTTGCAAAGACTTGGTTTGTAACCCTTCAGATTCTAACATAGCCGTCTTCCCCTTGCATGCCTTATATAGAAGAATGGTGATTCAGTTATAAAACATGCTACAGCAGAGATGGAATAGGTACTGAAGAATAGAAAGGCATGACATATTGACATGTATTCACTCCATCCGGAAATAAATGGATGGGTCTAGGCGTATTTTAGTTCTAGATACGTCTAGGCGCATTTAATCCGGAGGAGGGAGTATGATGTAAGAGCTAGGGATACGACAGGACAACACAGTAAAAAAACACTGAAAAACCCACTGCAGAACCAAATTATTCAAACCCACTGATATGAGCTAGTACACTCATGCAGCTCAGGATGCAAAACTACCAGGCAGTTTTCCTTGCAAAAATCAACATTGTGTCCTTTAATCATACATTTTGCTACAACTAAATTTAGATCAGATAAAGGTTGGATTCACGCCGATTAACAAAATACATGCTGATGTAAAAATATAGTGATATACAACAGGTACTTACATCTACATTGGAGCACAGAGAATTCCTGCAAGAATCTTTCCTCATAAACGATACCACTGCAGAAAATCTTCTATCTGTTAAGCTTATTTTCTAAAAGAGAGATGGGTAAGAAACATGTAGAAAATATGATCAACATGCTATAAAATTTCATGATGCAAGGATACGCACACGCTTCTTAGAATTGAGTTGACATATTTTTGCTGGACTGGAGCGGACTAGTTCTTTGGCCACTGGAATCTGCTTATTATCAGTAGGAGTTGGGTTTCTCTGTGCTGGAGCAGTATCTATAAAAACTGGAGTTGGTTTATTATCTCCTGGCGTTTGGATCTTTTGCAAAGGCCTTGTTTGTAACCCTTCAGATTCTAACATAGTCGTCTTCCCCTTGCAAGCCTTGTATAGAAGAATGGTGCTTTAATTATAAAACATGCGGCAGCATAGAGATGGAATAGGTACTGAAGAATAGAAAGGCATGACTTATTGACATGTATTCCCTCCATCCGGAAAAAAAATGGATGGGTCTAGGCATATTTCAGTTCTAGATACATCCCTTTTTATCCATTTCGGCAACATGTAATCCGGACGGAGGGAGTATGGTGTAAGAGCTAGGGATACGACAGGACAACACAGCAAAAAAACACTAGTTGAATATAAAACTGTATGCTAGCGGAATACGTACAGAAATAACTAAGGCAACATACACGTATATGATTGGGAAAATAAGATGGCATTGCAACAGAGCACTAGAACATCACTTCAATGTAAAAAACATGGTATGGTAGACAGATGAAGTACATACTGAGGAATAACAATGCATAAGATATTCAGAAGCATGATGTCCAAATTAAGCAGATGGCATTGTGATAGAGTAGAATGATAGTACTTGAATTTGAAAACATGTTATCATGAATGGAATGGGTATTGAAAAACAGGAAGGCATGACATATTTACATGCATGATCAGCATGCTAAGCACATGGCATTGCAACAGAGTAGATACACTCCAGGACATTATATGCATGTTGTACCCATATCACAGGCCAAGTTAGAGCTAGGACCTTGTGGGGTGAAGAGGATTCATCATCTTTTTGCAAGTCTTCTGAAGAACTGCCTTTACATGTTCCATCATATTGGGTATCATTGACATCAAGTTTATTGGCCTTTACATTGCTCCGTGAGGTTCTTGTGGATATATCAGTGTGTGCAATTATATCTAACATGCATGGAAGACAACTAGTAGTTAGATTTATGTAATGAGTGCATGTAGGAGACGACATAAATAATTGGACTGGGGTTAACTAGCAGCAACAGGTCTCATAAACTAAAGGGAGAACACAAATGAAAGCTACAGAATATGTATCGTTTGTACTCGAGATTAACTAGATGGCACACAAAAGTATTAAAGAACAACATAGGAAATACTAGAAGTGGTATAATACTATAATCACCAGCAAGTGGGATAGCATTGGCTGATGGATGATAACTATGGAACCGTGTTACCTAAAGAACAAGTATCTTAGCTGAACTATGGAACATCGTTAACTCCTGAACAAGACCCGTAAGAGATCAGCATGAATATACAGTGAAATGTGATGATCTATTTTCCATGCTTAGATGAATAACAAAGCCATAAATGTTGCACACAAGTAAGATGAGGGTACAACCTATCTGGCTCCCATCCATAGGAGTGAGCATCATGTGCTGACTTGTCGATGGCCCTGCAGTTGTTGTGGCTGTGCATGTCGGGCACGTGCATTCGATGCAGGGAACTGTTGACTGGGGACTATAGCTCCCTTCTGGTGTATGCTTCCCTTGTTGGAGCAGCTGCGGTGAGTCGGAAGACGGTGTGTCTGAAGATGCAGATAACGCACAATGTAAAGAACGACATATCTCTTTGATCTGAAGAAATACACTAAGAGATCAACAGCAAGGTACGAGAGTGGTCACACGTCTATTGACTGAAGACTAAATTGGGGTCACACGATTTTAGTTTATTTTGGTACTGTCTGATCTATGCCGGATGGCTGGCCGTCTTGTGCCTCCCGGCTGACACTATTCGGAATCTTCCCCGAAGAGCCAGTGACCAACGACAGAGCAGCTTGCCTCTGCTGTCCGTGGCCCTGGCCAAAACCCCGGTCCCCGCCCCACCGCACTGCCGTGGTTGCGCCGCTCCCGGGCCAATCCACAAAGACTCCCCGTTGTCGGTGTCAAAACCGGCGGATCTCGGGTAGGGGGTCCCGAACTGTGCGTCTAGGCGAATGGTAACAGGAGACAAGGGACACGATGTTTTTACCCAAGTTCAGGCCCTCTCAATGTAGGTAAAAACCTACTCCTGCTTGATTAATATTGATGATATGGGTAGTACAAGAGTTGATCTACCACGAGATCAGAGAGGCTAAACCCTAGAAGCTAGCCTATGGTATGATTGTTGTTGTCTACGGACTAAACCCTCCGGTTTATATAGACACCGGAGGGGGATAGGGTTACACAGAGTCGCTTACAAAGAAGGAGATCTACATATCCATATTGCCAAGCTTGCCTTCCACACCAAGGAAAGTCCCATTCGGACACGGGAAGAAGTCTTCAATCTTGTATCTTCATAGTCCAACAGTCCGGCCAAAGGTTATAGTCCGGCTGTCCGGATACCCCCTAATCCAGGACTCCCTCAGTAGCCCCCGAACGAGGCTTCAATGACGATGAGTCCGGCGTGCAAATTGTCTTCGGCATTGCAAGGCGGGTTCTTCTCCAAATTCCGAGTACCTGTTAAACAGTGTACGGCTTCTTGTAAATGTTGTGCTCCTTGGCTTTCATGTAGAATAATGGCCACCTTCCATGTGTCAAGCGAATGTGAGGAGCCAGGGTGTTTTTTACATTTACCCCCCTAGCGATGCAAACGAGCTGTCTATTAAAGAGACGAGGATTCTCAGATCCAAATCACACCATCCTCCCTTAGCGAGCATTCATCGGAGGGTGCCCAAAAAAATTCATTCCAACATGGCCAGTCAGCGCAGCTCCTCCTCTCCTCCCCCAGCCCTAAGCCCGGAGATTGGGAGAGGTGTTCTGTCTCGCACAACCAATTGGTCAAGCTTCAGACCCAGGGATTTCTCCTCCCAGCGTATATGGTCCCAGTTCGAGCTTGAATCGCCACCTATAATGGCGGGGAGCAAGCGAAGAGCCTTCTTAACCCCTCTAAGGGAGAGCGGGTATGTCTGGTCCCTTATTTGCTAAGGGGACTCGGATTTCCAATCCATCCATTTCTCCGAGGGCTCCTGGAGTTTTACGGCCTCCAGTTGCATAGCCTTACCCCTGCATCCATACTTCATATCACTGGCTACATAGCTCTTTGTGAGCTGTTCTTGGGTTGCGAGACTCATTTCGCACCGTGGAAGAAATTGTTCTGCCTTGTGCCCCGCTCACAGAGGGGGTCAATATATCAAGTGGGCGGAGCCGAAGTGTGGTGCGTCGCCGGGACCGGATACCTATCCGGAACCCCGAAGAAGGCGTCCGAGGACTGGCCTTCAGAGTGGTTTTATATGGAGGATGTCCCTCTTCCGGACCCTATTCGGATTGGCCTTCCCGAGTTTGATAATGCCCCTTTAAGGAAGCGCCTGAGCTAGCGACCTAGGAGCCCCCAGGAGGAAGATGATAGAGATGTCCTTTACCTGATGGACCGGATAAAGGTATTGGCCCAATCAGGACTGACCACAACCGAGGTTATGGCAATATGCATTATGCGGGGGGTGCAGCCGCTTCAATATCGAGGCCACCCTATGTGGGATTTCAACGGGGAAGATGATGCCACTCGCTGCGGCCGCAAGGGGCCGGACTCGACTGCTGCTCTGGCAAAAATCCTGTCCGGTTTGTACAAGGGAGAAGAGGAGGAATTCCTCCGCGTCAATCCACGGGGTGGATTTTCCATGTATAATCCTCCGAACTGGGTAGGTCAATGCTTTCTATGCCCATTCGTTTCATATTCCCAAATTTAAATATTGTACCTTGCGAATTCATCGCTGGAGCTGCGTAAGGCTGTAAGGGAGATTAACAGCTCACCTGCACAAACAGAGGATCCTGAGCGGTCCCTCAACCCGACCTTCAAAGAGGATCCGGACATATCCGTGGAGCTGATTGATGGGGTATTTTACCAATTAAGCAGCGACGATGCCTTGGTAGCCATTACGGCCGATTACCCTGGGCTGCCCCCAGCCTCGCAGGTGACTGAGACCGAAGCCCCAACATTTTGAAAAGGATTCGTCCTTGCACACTTTGCTTATCGTATGCTAATGGTGTTTTACAGGGAAGACCCTCGAGACGTCGTGCCGAGCCCATGGTGACTAGCCTACAAGGGGCTCTGAGGCCGGACATGATAAAAAGGAAAGCGGTCCGGACGGAGACGCCAGCGCAGAGGTATGATGCAACATCTCATCCCTGATTGGCGTCTTTAAAGACATAGTAACGCCCGCATTCCCCAGAAAGAAGAACGCTCGCCGGACTATGTCCGAAGAGGTCGCCAACCGCGCTTCAACCAGCCGGGTTCCAGGGCCGGACACGGAAGCGGAAGCGAATACAAGGCACATGCCGGATGCTCCTCCGACAGAGGATGCAGATAAAATATCCGCCACAAATTCCGAAGTGGAGAGCGCCATGAACCACAGACGTCGCCGAGCCGTTCTCCGTGACGCTTGCATGTCCCAAGAGGCATTTGATGCCTTCAACTCAGGAGACGCGTATCTCCGTGCTGCTCACAATGGTCTAGCCAGAGCCACGGACCAGTATGTAAAGGACATACGGGTGAGAAAATTTGATGATTATATATATTAGTAGCCCCTGAGACTTGAAACAGTTAGAATAACTGATTTAAGGATCATTTGTTATGCAGGTTCTTACAGAAAAGAATACCCAATTGTCCCGGGAGCTAGAAGAGTGCAAATCCCAACTTCAGGCCGCACTGGCCGCAGAAGAGAAGTCCAAGAAGACCCCCTCTGGTAACACCTATTTCAAATGATAGATACCGTATAGAGTGCGGCATCTGTGCAAATCTGACAACAAATATTGCAGATGATGCCGGAGGAAATCCGGATGAGCAACATCTCTTACGCCGGCTAAAGGCCGGCGAGAGCGTGCTTACAAGGGTTAGGCAGGAGAAAAATAATCTCCAGGATGCCAACACCCAGCTAGGCGTGGAACTAAAGGATGTTCGTGCCCAACTGTCTTACTCCGTGAAGGAGAATCAGCGGCTGCGACGCGACATTTTTAGTAAGTGCTTGAACGAACTTGTTACAAAGAGTTCGGAGAAGGAGCTAGGTAACAGAGTTATGTCTGTAGGTATGTTGACGGGTCGTCCCACGGATGAGATGCCCGGGTCGGCGGGTGATCTTCTACCAGAGCTTTCACAACCGCACGAACTAGTTCAGCAGGTGATGCGAGGTGTTGCCCAGGCCTTATGGCCATCCGTCTCTCTGCCTGAAGGACTTGGAGAGCTTGCGGAGAAGCTTAAGGGAGCGCTGCGGCGCTTCCAATTATGGAAGATATCGGTCTGCCGTCAAGGTGCCAGGGAAGCCTGGGCCATGGTGAAGATGCGGTATACCAAGGCTGACCCAAACCACATGGCCAAGGTCAGACCTGTGGGGCCCGATGGGAAAGAGATCCCCGTGAGCTTAGTGTATGGGCAAGTAGAATTGGCCGCAAAGTATTCCCAACAGGACTGTAGACTAGACATCTTGTTGGATGGTATAGAAGAGGAATTTAGCCAGTCAAATTGACTATGTAATTAAAGTGACATGTATAATGCCTTCTAGCCGGATTGTAGATCATTTGTTGTGGCGGACCTTTTCGCTTCAACCTCAGGACCCGATAGTCCGGAGTGTATCCGAATACC
Source organism: Triticum aestivum (assembly GCF_018294505.1). Classification (NCBI taxonomy): domain Eukaryota; kingdom Viridiplantae; phylum Streptophyta; class Magnoliopsida; order Poales; family Poaceae; genus Triticum; species Triticum aestivum. The sequence goes on from NC_057804.1 coordinate 123,626,115, forward strand.
CTCTCGGTTATGTAAGAACCGGGGCATGCATGGAAACCAGGCGTAGGGGTCATTAGTGCTTGAACAGGCAAGTGCCCAACTAGTTATGTTATATTACATGGTTAGTAAGAAACATCTTCCAGGGAGAATAGTTCCGTTAGGGGTTCCTTTCCCTGGGTACGCATGCCCTAAAGTGCATGTTTGGACTACGAAAAGAGACGCAGGAAAAAACATCTGGGGGCACATATATAAATAAGTAAAAAATCATCTTTTGTTCACCGACCGAATATTCCCTTAAGAACGCTAGCTTTCGGCTTCACCCAGTCTGAGGTACACATCCGGCTGACCCGGCAGTAACAATCGCAAAGGTGCTCCCCTCATGCCCTAGCCTAATTAACGGGAACGTAGGGCATAAATACAAGAGCCAGGCAATCCAGCTTGGCCAAAACTTAAGTCATATCGATGCATATAATGGCATAGAAAAGGTACATGCGGAAGGATGACACATGTGCTGGGCATGAAGCCCGTATAAGTAAGTAAGCTTCTGTGAAAGAAGCCCCCAGGTATAATGAGCGCGGCTAGCGCGTCAGTGGTGTGCCGGCAAGGCGCACGTTAGCCTTTGAAGGTCTCGGGGAAAAATAAAAGAATAAGGAGAGAAATAAAAGACAGATAATGTATATGCAAAAAATGGATAGAGGAAGGGGACGAACACAGAGTCCGGCGCTAAGCGTAGAATCTTTGGAGCCTGGCTGCGTTCCATGGGTTCGGCTCAAGTCGATTATCCGATGCATTCCGCAGACGGTATGCCCCACCAGTCAGAACTTGGTCAATAATGAAGGGACCCTCCCATTTGGGCTTGAGTTTGTCCTTTTTCTTCTCCGGCAGGCGTAGAACTAGCTCGCCAACATTATAAGTTTTGGCCCGTACTGCTCTGTTTGGTATCTTTGAGCCTGTTGTTGATAGAATGCGGAACGGGCTTTTTCCACATCACGCTCCTCCTCCAGGACGTCCAAACTGTCCTGCCGATCGAGCTCGACTTCTCTTTCTTCATACATGCGCACTCGAGGTGAGTCATGAATTATGTCGCAGGGTAGAACCGCCTCTGTGCCATACACCATAAAGAAGGGTGTGTATCCGGTAGTGCGATTTGGCATGGTCCGCAGCCCCCAGAGTACGGAGTCGAGCTCCTCCACCCAGTGCGTGTTAGATTCCTTAAGGGACCGCACTAATCTGGGTTTAATGCCGCTCAAGATAAGACCATTTGCTTGTTCGACTTGACCGTTAGTTTGTGGGTGATAGACAGAAGCATAATCGAGCTTAATGCCCATGTTTTTGCACCAGAGTTTTACCTCATGGGCCGTGAAGTTTGTGCCATTGTCAGTAATGATGCTGTGGGGGACACCATTATGGTGTACGACCCCGGATATGAAGTCTATCACCGGTCCGGATTCGGCCATTTTAACAGGTTTGGCTTCTATCCATTTGGTGAATTTATCCACCATGACCAGCAAGAATTTTTTTCTTATGGGTTCCCCCTTTAAGGGGTCCAACCATGTCGAGTCCCCAGACCGCAAAGGGCCAGGTAATGGGGATTGTTTGGAGGGCGGTGGGTGGCATATGGCTTTGGTTTGCAAAAAGCTGGCAACCGATGCAACGTTGGACTAAGTCCTGAGCATCTGCCCGGGCCGTTGGCCAATAAAAACCTATACGGAAGGCCTTGCTTGCAAGGGCCCGGGCTGTTGCGTGGTGGCCGCCGAGTCCGGCATGAATTTCTGCCAGAAGCTTCCGCCCCTCCTCTTCGGAGATGCACCTTTGAAGGACTCCGGTGGTGCTTTTCTTATAAAGCTCTCCCTCATGGACCCTATAGGCTTTAGATCACTGTACTATGCAGTGTGCCTCGTTTTGGTCCTCGGGGAGTTCCTGCCTAGTTAGGTAGGCCAGGAATGGTTCTGTCCACGGGGCGATGATGGCCATTATCACGTGGGCTGAAGGTGTTATTTCGGTGGCAGAGCCTCTGGTTATGTCAGAGTGTTCGGTGTTGGGCATTGCGGTTGGGGCCGGATTATTGTTACCGGTGTCCCCTTCCCATACCACGGATGGCTTGAACAGCCTTTCCAAAAAGATGTTAGGGAGGACCGCATCACATTTTGCGCTGATGCGTGCGAGGATATCTGCCACCTGATTGTTTTCCCGGGCTATATGGTGAAACTCGAGCCCTCGAACCGAGCTGACATTTTTAGGATGGCGTTGCGGTATGCCGCCATTTTTGGATCCTTGGCATCAAAGTCTCCATTTATTTGGGATATTGCGAGATTCGAATCCCCGCGCACCTCCAGGCGTTGGATGCCCATGGATACCGCCATCCGAAGACCATGTAAAAGGGCCTTGTATTCGGCTGCGTTGTTGGAGTCTGTATACAATATCTGGAGTACGTATTGAATTGTATCTCCTGTTGGGGACGTCAGAACGACGCCAGCCCCCAGACCAGCCAGCATTTTGGAGCCGTCGAAGTGCATGATCCAGTTGGAGTATGCGCCGTACTCTTTAGGGAGTTCGGCTTCCGTCCATTCGGCGACAAAGTCGGCCAATAATTGCGACTTAATGGCTCGTCGTGGTTTGTACGTTATGTCGAACGGGAGGAGCTCAATGGCCCATTTGGCAATCCGGCCCGTGGCGTCGTGGTTGTTTATAATATCATTAAGTGGCACTTCCGAGGCTACTGTAATTAAACACTCCTAAAAGTATTGTCGCAGCTTCCGGGATGCCATGAATACCGCATAGGCTATCTTTTGATAATGCGGGTACCGTGACTTGCATGGGGTGAGGACAGTGGATACATAATAGACCGGCTTTTGAATGGGGAATTTATGTCCGTCCGTTTCTCGTTCGACGACGAGCACTGCGCTTACAACTTGATGAGTTGCCGCAATGTACAGCAGCATTGGTTCGCCGATGTTTGGCGCGGCCAGGATTGGGTTGGTTGCCAGTATGGCTTTTATTTCCTCCAATCCAGCTGTGGCAGCATCCGTCCGTTCGAAGTGTTTGGTGCGCTGAAGGAGGCGATAGAGAGGTAATGCCTTTTCTCCCAAGCGGGAGATAAAGCGGCTTAGAGCCGCCACATATCCGGTTAATTTCTGGATTTGTTTGAGGTTTGTTGGGATATCCAACTGCGACAGAGCTCGGATCTTTGCCGGATTTGCTTCAATTCCTCTGCTGGATACAATGAAGCCCAGGAGTTTTCCGGCTGGCACACCGAAAATACATTTTTCCGGGTTGAGCTTGATGTCATATGTTCGGAGGTTATCGAATGTGAGCCTTAAGTCGTCTATTAGAGAGTCGACGTGTTTGGTTTTGACGACCACATCATCTACGTATGCCTCTACTGTTTTGCCGATCTGGTTCGCCAGACATGTCTGAATCATGCGCTGATATGTTGCGCCGGCGTTTTTGAGCCCAAAGGGCATTGTGTTGAAGCAGAAGGGGCCGTGTGGTGTGATGAATGACGTTGTGGCTTGGTCGGGCTCTGCCATCTTAATTTGGTGGTAGCCAAAGTATGCATCGAGGAAACACAATTAGTCGTGTCCTGCGGTAGCATCGATAATTTGATCGATGCGGGGGAGGGGGAAGGGATCCTTTGGGCAAGCCTTGTTGAGGTCCTTGAAATCGACGCACAGGCGCCAGGATTTGTCCTTCTTTGGTACCATCACCAGATTTGCTAACCAATCTGGATGTTTTATTTCTCTAATGAATCCGGCCTCCAATAACTTGGCTAATTCCTCTCCCATAGCTTGTCTCTTAGGTTCGGAGAAACGCCGAAGAGCCTGCTTGACAGACTTGAATCCCTTTAGAATATTGAGGCTGTGTTCGGCCAGCCTGCATGGGATTCATGGCATATCTAAAGGATACCAGGCAAAAATGTCCCAGTTCTCGCGCAGGAACTCTCGTAGTGCGGCGTCTACGGCGGGGTTTAACTGTGCCCCGATGGAGGCTGTTTTTGTAGGGTTCGTTGGATGGACTTGGAATTTGACTATTTCATCCGCTGGTTTAAAGGAGGTGGACTTGGGTCTCTTATCGAGTATAACGTCGTCCCTGTCCACCGTGGAGCGTAGTGCAGTCAGTTCCTCGGCCGCCAGGGCTTCGGATAATGCCTCAAGGGCCAGTGCGGCTGTCTTGTTTTCGGCGCGGAGTGCTGTGTCCGGATCACTAGCGAGAGTGATGATTCCGTTGGGTTCGGGCATTTTAAGCTTCATGTACCCGTAATGGGGTATAGCTTGGAAGATTGTGAACGCCTCCCGTCCTAAAAGGGCGTGGTATTCGCTACTGAACGGAGCCACTTGGAACATAATCTCTTCGAACCTGTAGTTCTCCGTGTTCCGAACACCACATCTAGTGTGATTTTTCTTGTACAACGCGCTTCCCGGCTGGGGATTATTCCTCTGCTTCGCACGATGCGGTTCCAGTCTATTTCCATTTTTTGAAGGGTTTTGTAACGCCCCGGATACAACTTTCCATATTCGTAACTCCAACTCTTGCCTTTTCCGGAGATGCGATATGATTTTTGCTCCGTGGTTGGGTTTTTGTTTTTGTTGTTTTGCATTTTGTTCATATCTTGCATTTCATCTCTTAGCATCATGCACATTGCATCAGCATTGTTTTCTTAAACTTGCATTCGTTCGTCGTTGCCGTTTCTCCCTTTTGCCTTCATCGCCTTGCCCGCGCCGACCGTTCCAGACCATTCAGGTTTTTGCTTCCCTCTTGACCGTGACCACCTAACCTCTCTTGCCAGCTCGCAGCCCCCCTCGCGCGCGCGTCCGAGCCTGCCCCAAACCCGACCCGCTCAGTCATCACCGATGGATCCGGATCATCCCCCAACATCCCTAAAACATCTCCGTTTTATTATTTGATCTCCCTAACCCATTTATCCCAGACCGCCCGATCGCTATCGGAGGATCTAAATCATCCCGCTTTTGTATATATTCCTACCTAACCCTAGAAATTAGGAGCCTTGTTCCATCCACCAAATCCCCTCAGCCGCCGCCGCCAGTTCTCTTCCACCTCGGGATCCCTCCCGATCCATCTCCATCCAACCAGCTCCCGCAGCCTCCTCCTCCCGATCCAAAATCCTCCCTTGGTTTTCCGTGCCGCCAAAATCCCAGCAGCCACCCTCCTCCTCCTCTCGATCCATCCTCCTGCCCAGCTTCAGATCAGGAGCCTTGATCTCGAGCTCTTCTGCTTCTTCCCCGAGCGCCTGAGGCCTACCTCTTCTCCCCTCGATCCGGAAGGGATCGTGGAGCTGCTCGAGGCCCCGAGCAGTAGCGCTCGGCCTCGTTCCCTCGCGCCGCCGCCCCTGGCAACCAGCTCCTCCAAGTCGCCCCCGTCTCTGCACCCGCGCGTTCTCTGTCTCACCGTCGTCTTCGCGTGCCATGCCGAAGTTCCATCTTGCCGGAGCGAAGCTCCTCCTGCCGACGCCCTCTGCTACCTAGGCAAGCCCCTTCGCGCCCTCTCCTTCCTTTCCTCCTTTCCTGTTCTTCTCTCTCTCATATGGAGCTCTCTGTCTCCCAGAAACCATCCACGACCGACGACCTCGAGTTGCCATGGATGGGTGCCGCCAAGTTCAGCCACAAACGCCGGGAACCGCTCCGCCACGACCTCCTCCGCCGTCGCCAAGGACCTCCCCGTCGCGCAGCCCTTCACCGGAGTCCCAGCCGCACCAGGCCGCCGCTGCGTCCCCTGCTTCTCGTCGCGCCGGCCTCCGCTTCCTCTTCCTCGAGAAGGGACTCGCTCGTTCCAGCGCACCTCCGCCCGCGCCAAGTCCATCTTCATGACCAGCCGCCGTCACCAAGACCTCGCCTCCACCCAGATCCTACCTGGCGCCGCCGCCTTCGCTTGCCTCGCCGTCGCCAGGACCCCTGCCGCCGTCTTCTGCATCGCCTGCTGCTGTTTCTGTTCGTCAGAAACGAGAAGCAGCTCGCCCGCCCCTTCGCCCGCGTTGACCGCCTTCAGATCGCCCAGGCCCAGCGCGCTAGCCCCAGGCCCAGCCGCAGCCAGCGCCAGGCCCAGCCAAGCCGCGCCAAGGCCCAGCTCCCTGGAGCCCAAGGTGAGCAGCACCTCGGCCCCTTCAGATGTGGCCCGGATCATGTTTTTTTTCAGATCTATGAATTTAGCTAATTATCCAGCGATTTAACGTTTTACAGAAAACCCCCTAGATTTCATGCATTAATAACTAATTATCTGTGCATCGGATTAAAATAAGTTATATATGTAAAATGCTCAGAAAATTGTGTAGATTAATAATATGCCACTCTCATCCATGTTTAAAATGTTTAAAATGCTGTTTGCATATCATTTGCATGTATGCCATGTTAAAATGCTTTATTTCATAACTAAATAACCGTGGCTCCATTTTAAATAAACTTTATATGTAAATGGGGTGGAAAAATGCCTAGATTAACATGGTCCACTTTATGTTGCTGTTTAACAACTCTAAAATTGTGTTTAGGGCAGAACAGTACCGAATCCATAATTTGCATATGGGGATTTTCCGGAATTGTTGTTTGTTGTTTCCGGCCTCATTTAAACTTGCCTAGATAGGTAGTTTCATTATATTTCACCTCTTGCCATGTTTAATAACATTTAATATTGTTGTGTACCTAAACGAGAGCGAACTAAATACTGGCATGTGGTGTTTCTTCAATATGCAACTCGTTGCATATTGAGCTCCACTTAATTTGTAGTATTGTTTGTGCACTTTGTCATGCCATGCCTCATTAAACCGGACATGCATCATACTTGTTTGTGCATCATGCCATGATTATGCTTGTTGGTTTACTATGTTGTTTGCTTCTTTCCGGGTTGCCTTCGGTTTCGTTCCGGAGTTGTGAGGATTCGTTCGACCACGTCCGCTTGTCTTCTTCATGGACTCGTTCTTCTTCCTTGCGGGATTTCAGGCAAGATGACCGCTACCCTGGATCTCACTACTATCATTGCTATGCTAGTTGCTTCATTCTATCGCTTTGCTGCGCTACCTATCATCTGTTTGTCGATCCATCCCATGTTGCCATGAACCTCTGACCTTTGACACCTTTCCTATGCAAACCACTGTTTGGCTATGTTACCGCTTTTGCTCAGCCCCTCTTATAGCGTTGCTAGTTGCAGGTGAAGTTGAAGATTTCTCCTTGGTGGACAGGGTTTATGTTGGGATATCACAATATCTCTTATATTATTAATGCATCTATATATTTGGTAAAGGGTGGAAGGCTCGGCCTTATGCCTGGTGTTTTGTTCCACTCTTGCCGCCCTAGTTTCCGTCATACCGGTGTTATATTCCCGGATTTTGTGTTCCTAACGCGGTCGGGTAATTTATGGGACTCCCTTGACAGTTCGCTTTGAATAAAACTCCTCCAGCAAGGCCCAACATTGACTTTTACCATTTGCCTCACCACCACCTACTTTTCCCTTGGGAGTAATTAACCCAAGGGTCATCTTTATTACAGCCCTCCGGGCCAGTGCTTGTCTAAGCGTTGGTCCAAACTAGAGCACCGTGCGGGACCATCCCTTGGCAACTTGGGTTACGTCGGTACCTGTACGCTTAGCTTATCCGGTGTTGCCCTGACAACGAGATATGTGCAGCTCCTATCGGGATTGTCGGCGCATCGGGCGGTCTTGCTGGTCTTGTTTTACCATTGTCGAAATGTCTTGTAAACCGGGATTCCGAGTCTGATCGGGTCTTCCTGGGAGAAGGTCTATTCCTTTGTTGATCGCGAGAGCTTATCATGGGCTAAGTTGGGACACCCCTACAGGGTATAATCTTTCGAAAGCCGTGCCTGCGGTTATTGGTAGATGGGAATTTGTTAATGTCCGGTTGTAGATAACTTGACACCAGATCCGAATTAAAACGCATCAACCACGTGTGTAGCCGTGATGGTCTCTTCTCGGCGGAGTCCGGGAATTGAACACGGTTTCTGTGTTATGTTTGACGTAAGTAGGAGTTTAGGATCACTTCTTGATCATTACTAGTTGACGACCGTTCTGCTTGTTCTCTTCTCGCTCTTATTTGCGTATGTTAGCCACCATACATTGCTTAGTCGCCGCTGCAGCCTCACCACTTTACCCCTTCCTTTCCTGTTAAGCTTTGCTAGTCTTGATACCCATGGTAATGGGATTGCTGAGTCCTCGTGGCTCACAGATTACTACAACAACAGTTGCAGGTACAGGTTTATGCGATGATCATGACGTGAGAGCGATGCTTGCTTGCGTTGAGTTCTTCTTCTGCTTCTTCGATCAGGGGATAGGTTCCAGGTCGGCAGCCTGGGCTAGCAGGGTGGATGTCGTTTGAGTTTCTGTTTGTGTTTCATCCGTAGTTGGATGGTGTCCCAATATGCGGGTCTATCCTTAGTGGGACCTTCGAGTTCCTTTTGGATAGGGTCGCATATTGGGCGTGACAGGTTTCCTCATAGATGAGGTTTAATCCGCTGTCGCCGTCCATGAGCACCTTGGTGAGTCGAAAGCCGTCCACAATTGGACTGAGGACCAATGCGGCTGGTGCCCGGGCTGTTCGGAATTTAGGTTCGTCACAAGCATTGAAAGTAATAGTCATGTCACTCCATGGATTTATTATTGCCATGTGGTAGATTTCGGCGAGGCTGCGGAGTGTTCGCTTTCGCCTATTATTTGATGCGAAGGTCTCAAAGACTGTTAATACCATATTGTTATCCCTGGGATGGTGCTCTGTGGCTTCTGGGATGAGAAGATCCTCGCCACTTTTGGCTACCTGCTGGAGTATCCAACATGCTCTAAGGCTATGTGTTGGTATGGCGCCTTCTGCACTATGAATTTTGCAGGGTCCATTGAGCCATCCCTCCAGTATGGTTCCATGCCCTGTAGAGGGTTTTTGCTTTTTGGTAGATAACCCGGGTGTCTTGTGATAATGCATCCTTTTATTTCGGACTAGGTTCGTATTTAGGGCCGGATTATCCCAGAATTTTGTTTCGGTTTTCCAGGCACTTTCCATCGCATAGTACTTTCATACTATGGACGCCAAGCCAGCGAAGCATGATATCCCACGGCGATTTATGGCGTTAAGGATTCCCTTGTCCGTGCAATTATTGCAGAAAAATAAGATTGCATCTTCCTCACGACAGTCCTTAACCTTGTTCATCGCAAGGAGGAATCTGGCCCAATAGTGATGTACTATTTCCTGGGGCTCTTGCCTGATGTGGGAAAGATTGCTTATGTTTGGGTGGGTGGGTGGAATTGAATCCGAACCCTTACCCGATCTAAGATCCAGGGGCCGAGGAGTTTCGAATTTTGGAAGTTACGGTTCCGGGGTGTTGCCCGATAATCCTGGCCCGCTGCCTGACTCTAAGTTCAAGGATTGGATGCTGTCCTCCCGCAAACAGGTACCCGGCTCGGAGAGCTCAGGAATCCGGACATAGTTAGTCCTCAAGATAGAGGAGAGGTCGCCGCATTGTTCCTCCACCACCGCAATATGATGGGTGACTGGTGGAGAGTTAATCTCCCTTTGATCGGGTTTAAGCCCAATCCGATCATAATCCATAGCGACTCCCAAGGCGGCAATGTGATCCAAGAGCTCGTTTAGGGAAGCGAGCTCCATTGGATCCATCTGCTCGGCGAGTTCCAATTTTAAGTGGAGGCTGTTTTCGATGACCCGAGAAGTCATCGTCGATGCGGCGGCCGAACAGGCGGTCACGATGAAACCGCCTAGCCGGAGAGTTTGGCCGACAGCCAAAGCTCCCCCTGTAGTAGTGCCGTCTTTAAAGACGAGACGAGACATCCTTCCTTCTGGCGACGGCATAGTGGAACTCTCAATGAAAGCATCAATGTCGGTGTCAAAACCGGCGCATCTCGGGTAGGGGGTCCTGAACTGTGCGTCTAGGCGAATGGTAACAGGAGACAAGGGACACTATGTTTTTACCCAGGTTCGGGCCCTCTCGATGGAGGTAAAACCCTACTCCTGCTTGATTAATATTGATGATATGGGTAGTACAAGAGTTGATCTACCACGAGATCGGAGAGGCTAAACCCTAGAAGCTAGCCTATGGTATGATTGTTGTTGTCTACGGACTAAACCCTCCGGTTTATATAGACACCGGAGGGGGCTAGGGTTACACAGAGTTGGTTACAAAGAAGGAGATCTACATATCCGTATTGCCAAGCTTTCCTTCCACGCCAAGGAAAGTCCCATCTTGACACGGGACGAAGTCTTCAATCTTGTATCTTCATAGTCCAACAGTCCGACCAAAGGTTATAGTCCGGCTGTCCGGATACCCCCTAATCCAGGACTCCCTCACCCGTCATCCAGATCTGGCGGCGGCAGTACCTTCAACCCACGCAACTCTAAAAGATAGCCATCTAAGCGCTGCTTCCACGGCGAACTTGCGGCCCCGCACCCTTACGTTAGACACCAGCCAACCGACAGCCTAGGAGCTCCGCCGCCTCGAGGGGTGCCGCTTCCCATTGCAAATTGATTGGCCCAGAATAAAAATTCAGACAACTAATGCCTAAATAAAGTGATTTGAGATGAGGGTGCGACCTATTTGGCGGCATGGTGAAGTAGGCAGGTCCAGCTGCCGAGTCGGTGAGGCCGGCGCGGTTGCGGTGGCGACCGGCGGCAGGGAAAGAGCGATGTCATGACGGTCGACGGCTACACCGAAGCATCGTCAGGACTCTGGACGGATCCAAAGTTGGAGCCACTCCGGCTCCGTGAGCAACGACGGGGGTGAATCGGCTCCGGTATGGTTCACGCGGCCGTTGTTGAGGCAGCACCAGCAGCACGGAGTAAGAGGCACACGGCCCAGTGCATGATGTCAAATGGACAGTGTCTCCGGCATTAGGAAGGAGGGCGGCTGTGAATTTGGTGCGGTGGGGGGCGCCATGGAGGTGGGGCTGAGGTTTCGCGGCTCGGGAGAAGGGAGCTTCCCGGGGAGAAGGTGATTTGGCGCCCATGAGGTATGAATGGGGGCGGGCAGGGGGGGGGGGGAATTGGGAGGGGAGTGGAACCATGTCTTACGGACGCATTTGTCTGAATTGTGAGGGGGAGTTACAGTTCTACCCTTGCCTATAGGCCTATCGGCTTGGGTCTGTGTACTGAGGGTCGGGGATAGTAGAGAAACTTTGCTTCTCTGTGCGAGAGCAATTTCGAGCGAGGAGGACGTGTTTTGAACTATAGTGGGCGCGAGCAATTTCGGGCGAGGAGAGCGTGTTTTGAAATAGTGGGCGCGAGCTATTTCGGGCGAGGAGAGCGTGTTTTGCCAACCATGGTTTATGAATTATTCGGCACATGTCATTTCGGCCAAGGAGAAGGCGCGCTTGGATGAAGTTACGAACCTACCCTCGATGTACAACGGGCCAATTGATGCGTGTCCCACATAGGACGGTAATTTCGCGTCTCCCATTTATTTGCTCGGGCGAATTCCACCGAGCAGAGAGGATGTTTAACGGTTCGTTCAAATTTTGGGAGAACGAGCATCCACGTCTACCTTACCAAGTTGATTCGGAACAAATTTTGAAATATTAGCTTGCCACTTCTATTTTAGATGGAGAGATGATGCTCGGGAGTAATGTTTTTTACATGCTCGTTGCTAGCAATTTACTATATGACAAATAGTTGACCCACTCAAAAACGCGAATCAAACCCAAAATGAAATATCTCGATTCAATGAAATAGCTCGTTCAGTAGGTCAAAATAGTGAACTAAATCCAAAATTGAACACCTCAATCGAGTAGCATGTTGTACAGTATTATAGTACTCCATGAACATGTTGAAAGTCAAATTAACGAACTTGTTTGATATACACATATATCCGTTCATGTGTGGATTGCAGACAACATGTTCTCCAATTTAAATATTTGAATGCAAGTTTATATCGAAACATGGTTTATATCAGTCTTTGATGCATAAAATGCGACCTCCCCCTCTCCCGGACTCCTGTTCTCTCTCTCTCTCTCTCTCTCTCTCTCTCTCTCTCTCTCTCCGACAATCTTCAATTCTGTCGCACGCATCCGACACAAAAACCTTGTTGGTCCCTCTCCCTTTCTCTCCATCTCTCTCTCTCTCTCTTTGTGTGTGTGTGTGGGGGGGGTCTTTCTAGTTCACATGCATATATAGACCATCTATAGGTCTCTCTCACACACTATGTATGATACTCTAGCTAGTCCAAGCTACATATCTTGGGTGCACTCATCGTACGCACACAGATTCCTTGGCTTTTTGCCTGTAACTCTCTCACGCACCACTATGTCGTCTCGGAGCTCTTCCCCCCCTCTCTCAAACTCTCCATCCACCTGGGTCACACATACACATGCATATCTCGCTTGCACTCGATAGGCCCATCTAAAACTCTATCTCTCCCCCTCGTTCTCTCTCCATCTCACACGCGCACACACACAATCTCATGCCCAGCTAGCCAAGTATGATGGTCTCTCACTCAATTGTAGGCACACGCAGTCCCCCCTATATGTATATGACTAACTAATCTTAGTCTCCATCACAAACATGTGCATGGTCTATCTCGATTTCTCTCGGGGCATCTTTCTATCGCGCACACACTCCCTCGATCTCCCACCCATATAGTCCCCTCACGATCTCGACGGGATCTCTCTATCACAAACACACCCTCTCTCCCTCTCCATGCGTCCATGCCATCCATGTGTACCTCTCGACCTTTGTTCCTTGTTGGCCACACCTCTATTGGACATGTGCTACAGGGGTGTCTCTCTCCGTTGCAAACAATCACACACTAGCCATCTTCGTGTATCTCCTCGCCTCACTTTTCCATCTCGGAGATGCATGCGTGATATGTTCGCATAAGAAACGTAAAAACACACACTCTCTCTAATTTATCGTTTGTTGTCACTTTCTCTTTCACACACATACTCTTTTTGCACACTTACTCATTCTCCTTCACACGCACTTGATCTGTCTCAACTGAGGCACTCTCCTCGGTCCATAGCATATAGATTTATTGAAAAGTCAAACATCACAAAGTTTGACCATGTACGTGGAGAAAAAGAATTACATCTAGTACGGCAAACATATACCATTAGATTCACCATGAGATGTAGTTTTGTATGATGTATCTTTGGTATTGTAGATATAAATAACATTTGCGTAAACCTGATCAAAGTTTCCAAAGTTTGCCTTCTAAAAAATTTACATGCACTACATTATCGAGCGGATGGAATATCTCTTTCCCCCTCTCAGCTATCTGACGCACCACTCAGCCTTATCGGGGCTCCACAATCTCTCTCAAACTTTATTGGTCAGTTTGGTTCGTGACCTGACCCTCATGCCTTGATGGCCGGTACTGCCTGGTGTGGATGTGAGATGTAAAATATTTCTGCCTGGCCAGGCTTGTGTGGTGCTGAAGCGTTTGGTTCATGCCTAGGCCAGGCAAAGCATCAACGTCCCATCAATCAATCCATTCATCAATTATTTAATGCTAATATCCATCCATGTTGCTGTTAGCCTCGTGGCCACATGACCAAGCACAGCCAGGGGTTCGAAATCGGTCGCCTGGGCCAGGCTACTTGCAGTGTCTGGAGTTCAGCCAAGCTAATTAAAGTGCAAGGGAACCCAGGCCAGGCGGGCTTTCTTTTTCACAGGGTAGCAACCAAACAAGCGTGCATGAAATCCAGCCACAACCCCAGGCCAGGCGAAAGATGCTCAGGACGCAAGCCAAACTGGCCTTATATCTCCCTAGTTCACACATACACATGTCTCGCTCGCGCTATACATATAGACCCATCCAACACTCTCCGCCCTTGTTCTCTCTCCATGTGACACGCACCCCCCTAAGTACCATAATCCCTCAATCCATCATAGGTGCAAGCACTCCCCCCCTCCTAAGTATGATTATCTCTTACTAGCCACTAGGAACACACGTATTGTCTCCTTCCATGCATACGTCTATCTCGATATCTCTCGGGGCATCTTCTATCGCGCCCACACCTTGTCACTCGATCTCCCACCCATGTAGTCCCATCACCATCTCCAGGGGATCTCTCTATGACAAACATACACTCTCTCCTCCCCATGTCTGCATTTTCTCCGTACGTCTCTCTCGACCTCTCTCCCTTGTTTGTCAGACCCCTCTTGGCCACGTGCTAGGGGTCTTGCTCTCTCAGTTCCAAACAACCACACACTATCTCCTCACCTTGCCTCCGTCGTCGAAGATGCATGTGTGATATGTTTGCATAAGACACGCACGCTTTTTCTCTACTTTTATCATGTGTTGTCCATGTCTCTTTCACACACGCACACACACTTTTTTCACTTACTCACTGTCTCTCTCTCTCTCTCTCTCTCTCTATCTCTCTCCCTCTCTTGTTAGGGACTCTGTCACGTCCATAAGCATATGGATGTTTTGAAAAGTCAAACCTCAGAAAAATTTGACCAGGTATATGTGGAGAAAAACATTTACATCTAGAACAATCATTAGATTCATCACAACATGAACTTACTTCATACTATCATTTATCTTTGGTATTGTAGATATAAGTAATTTCTTTGTAAACTTGGTCAAAGTTTCAAAAGTTTGACTTCAAAAAATGTTGGAACTACATTATCGAATGGAGGGAGTAGCTCTTTCTCTCTCTCTCTCTCTTCTATCTGTCACGGGCCTCCCCTCTCACTCGAACTCTCTATACCGACGGATTATAAGCTCACTATGTCAGCGTATAGCTCCGTATATTGCTTAGTTGACCGTTCAACCAATCCACATGCTACCTTGTCAGCTTGTGTTCTGTATCTTCGTGTGCTAGCCCATGTGGCAATGGGTGAAAATAAGTAAACTAGAGGCCCATCTGACACGCGGTGAAGTAAACAAAGTTGAAACCACCCGGGGTAGCACCCGGCACGCTAGTAAATTGAGGGTGCATTGAGGACAAACTTCTTGCGCGCGAAGGACGCACTCACGCACAATTCACCACTGTGCGGTGGCATGCATAGAAGGACGCACTCGCGCACACCCAGCGCACAAAACACATGAGCACACGTGTACACCGGCGTCGCCACCGGTTGAGATGGACGGCGAGGCAGCCAACAAGCGGAGGCGGCTCGAGCCAAAACCGCATCCGGCGAGCCTGGACTTCATCAGCAGCCTCCCTGATGACACGCTGCTCGTCATCATCGGCCTCCTCCCCACCAAATCTGCCGTGTGGACCGCCCTACTCTCCCGGCAGTGGCGCCCCCTCTGGCGCTGCGTCCCCCTCAACCTCACCGTCGACAGCTGCCTCTGCGACGGGGATTGCAAACGCATGGCCACAGTCTCCAAGATCCTTTTGTCGCACCCTGGGCCAGCCAAACGCCTTGACATCCGCATGTTCAGTACCAACTGCAAGGTCCATCCCAAGTTCGACGAGTGGTTCTTATCCCCCACCCTAGATCAGCTCGAGGAGCTCAGCTTTGAAGCTGGATGATGTCGCTCTCTACCGCCTTCCACGCTCCGCCTCACGCCAACGCTGCGCCACACCAACTTTAGCTCCTGCTATCTTCCCTAGATTAATGTCGCGCCCGATCTTCTTCTCCCTCAACTCAAGCAGCTCGACCTCTTCGACGTTGTCATCTCGAAGAAGGCTATGGAGCATGTGCTCCGTAGCTGTACTGCGCTCGAGTACCTTCGTCTTCAGCAGATCCACGGGTTCATTAGCCTCCACATCGCCTCGACGAATCTCCGATGGATTTATGTGTCTTGCTGGCCCCGCAACAAGACATCAATTGGGAAGAGATCACTCGAGCTGTTCCATGTTATGGTCATTGAGAATGCGCCTTTCCTTGAGAGATTGCTTGTATCGGATCTAGAAGGTCCAACAGAAATCAGGGTCATTGACGCGCCGAAATTGACAGCGTTGGTGTACTCTTCTGCCAAATTCTCCGAACTCTTTATTGGATCCGTAATCGTTCAGGTACAACACTCATCTTCTTCTCCATCTTCTTGAAATTCACATTTTTAAATTTCTTCTTGATGTATTTACGACCGTCTTCCAGAAAATGATTCCCACAAGCTTCACCCAGTCCATGCGCACAGTGAAGATCTTAGCACTAAAATCTACCGGCCCCAATCTGGATCAAGTTGTTGGATTCCTTACATGCTTTCCGTGCACGGAGAAGCTACTCATCGAGGTGAAACTTCTTTTCTATAAGTAAACGGTAATCACAACATAGCTCAATTTTTTCGTAATTTTCCCAAATTACAATGGCAAGTGTAGTGTTCAAAACTGCATCTACGCACTGAAAGAAATGTTTTTAGTTTTTTTTTCTCACGCGATCACCTGCATCATTTTTATGCTGTACTACTATAGTAGCCTAGGCTAGTCATAGTGGAATGTAACTTAGACTACTCCAGTAACTCTATGGTTACCCTAAGAGCAAGTACTACCTCCGTCCTGGTTTACTCTTCCAATTTTGTAGTATCAAAATTTGACCATAGATTTAACTGACAAAATGTAAATGCATGTCACTAAAAACTATATCGTTGGATTCATATTTGAACATAATTTCAAATGGTGTAATTTTTAGTGACATGGATTGGCATTTTCTTAGGTAAATCTATGTTCATAATTTTATACTAAATACGAGGTAGTATTCCCTCCGTCCCAAATTTTTTGTCTTACATTTGTTTAGATACGGATGTATCTAACACTAAAATGTAACTAGATACATCCGTATTTAGACAAATTTAAGACAAGAATTTTGGGACAGAGGGAGTACAAAAGTGGGCTATGTAGGCCAAAACATGGGCCAAATTCACTTGTGATGCATTTGGCATCGATGCCCCTCCATTACTCACCTGGTGTCCCAATCTGGATCACCTACTTTGCTCCGGTGCCAAATTAACTCATGCAATGAAAAAACACTATGTGGGAGAGAGAGAGAGAGAGAGAGGACTGAGGCAATAAAAAAACACTTGTTTGGGAGAGTGAGAGGCTGGTGTAGTTGGTTTGATTGATTTGTTTATACATGTGGGTCTGTGTGCACAGCGGTGCCAACTCTCTCACATCGCGAGAGCGGTGCCAAAATCTTTTTGATTTGACATCGATGCGTGTTATGTGGCATACTTTTGTGAAATATGGCATCGGCAACATAGTGGAAGGCAACAAATGCCCAAGCTCTTCACATGCTCCTAGTTAAATGATAGGAAACAGAAAGAGAGAGAGAGAGAGAGAGAGAGAGAGAGAGAGAAAAATATCACTACCCGGCCAACCCTATCGTATGAGCGAATGATATTGGGACCTCTTGATGACACGGCAATCTTATGCAGCCAGCTGCTCTAAATGTTCTCTTCTTTTGCAGATAAAAAAACACCCGAAAGTGAAAATTCTGCTGCACTATAACAATCTCATCGAATGCCTTGATCTCCATCTTACAGAAATTGATTTGATCAACTACCGAGGCAGCACATCTTAGATTAAATTGGGTAGGTTCTTTGTTCTGGAGGCAAGTGTGCTCAAGGGAATGAGGTTTGGCGTTCTCTGGCGCAACAATGAATGGCGTGCTGATCACCGCAAGCGTCTAAACCTAAATGACAAAGTCTCCTCAGAAGCTGAATTTGTTTTTGAAACATCAAGTGGCCAGAGACTCGAAAACTTATTTGCCCATTAGTGACTTGTGAGGGAGGTGGATTTTAGTTTGTATGATAATGCTGCATCCACCTAAAGTAACGAAAGTTCGTACGTAAACTTCCTAGTAATTCCCTCTTCGTAGGTGCAGCATTACTCCTAACATTTGTAATATCAGTTTGAAACTTGTAATATTGCCATGTCCTATTCCTACGTTTTCAAAATCCTGGGAATCAAACAGGTCCTGAGTTGGTGATGATGTTGTGCCTCCCATCTTTCACCAATAGCCGTCGGATCTAGATCTGACGCATACAAACCAAGCTTCTCCATTTTCGCAAAAAGATGCCCGCACTTGTTCCCTATTTACAAACAACTCCTTGTCTCTCACAATCAGCCTCATCTCCTCCCCATCACATCTAGGAGTAGAAGGCCGTGGAAAAATTTGGCGCGATGGCCGCTGCCGGAGCCGTCCACCCCCAATCTCGGTGTTCCGTGCAATGCATGGGCATCAACGCACGGGAAATTATGTCGAACAAGGCTAGTTGTAAGCAGGCTAGCTCTACAGCCATGATGATAGTGACTGCAGACGGCGAGGCTGACTATGGTATGCCGAACACAGCGCCTATACTCAGGTGTCATCTCCGGTGCAGGGTCTTGTCACTTCACTGTGAGGAGCATCACGTAATAATTTAACCAATGGTTAGTACGGTGCTAGTACTCCTACTACTACATTGGTAGTACTACTACTAGTACTAGTAGCACCACCGTCTGGATTTAGGAGTACTACCATGTCCATCTGGATTTTAGTATTTGACGTGCAATATCTAGTAATGCATGTCACCAAAAATGTACTACTCCCTCTGTAAATAAATACATGGTGTTTTATTCCTATCGGCGAGAGAACTTAATGTTTTTTTGCTAACTAGAGTACTAATAGGATTACATGCAATGAACTAAACACTGCATGCCATGTTTGGTAGTCTCAAGTCATTGAAAGCATGCACGACCCACATCTCTCATTGGTTGATATGTCACAAAATAAGAAACAAGGAGGGAGTTAATGCACCGTGCCTAAGTATTTTGGGATTATTTGGTTTTCGTAAGGTGACTTACACAACATTTTTGTTTACATGCATTAACATTTTATTAGTTAAATCAAAGGTTAAAACTTGGCGCAAAATGCAAAGGGGACCAATAAACCAGTAAACATCAAACTTCTCTCGTTTGGCCCCAACTAGAGGTCCGCTGAGATGACTATACTGCACCGGCACGGAGGGGGACATAGCTTCATTGACTTACGGCAACTGCCTTTGGGTGAATGTGAAGGAAATATGTCCTAGAGGCAATAATAAAGTTATTATTTATTTCCTTATATCATGATAAATGTTTATTATTCACGCTAGAATTGTATTAACCGGAAACATAATACATGTGTGAATATATAGACAAACAGAGTGTCACTAGTATGCCTCTACTTGACTAGCTTGTTAATCAAAGATGGTTATGTTTCCTAACCATGGACAATGAGTTGTTATTTGATTAACGGGATCACATCATTAGTTGAATGATCTGATTGATATACCCATTCCGTTAGCTTAGCACCCGATCGTTTAGTATGTTGCTATTGCTTTCTTCATGACTTATACATGTTCCTATGACTATGAGATTATGCAACTCCCGTTTACCGGAGGAACACTTTGGGTGCTACCAAACATCACAACGTAACTGGGTGATTATAAAGGAGCACTACAGGTGTCTCCAAAGGTACATGTTGGGTTGGCGTATTTCGAGATTAGGTTTTGTCACTCCAATTGTCGGAGAGGTATCTCTGGGCCCTCTCGATAATGCACATCACTATAAGCATTGCAAGCAATGTAGCTAATGAGTTAGTTACGGAATGATGCATTACGGAACGAGTAAAGAGACTTGCCGGTAACGAGATTGAACTAGGTATTGGATACCGACGATCGAATCTCGGGCAAGTAACATACCGATGACAAAGGGAACAACGTATGTTGTTATTCGGTCTGACTGATAAAGATCTTCGTAGAATATGTAGGAACCAATATGGGCATCCAGGTCCCACTATTGGTTATTGGCCGGAGACATGTCTCGGTCATGTCTACATTGTTCTCGAACCGTAGGGTCCGCACGCTTAAAGTTACGATCACAGTTTCTTTACGAGTTTATGTATTTTGATGTACCAAAGTTTGTTCGGAGTCCCGGATGTGATCATGGACATGACGAGGAGTCTCAAAATGGTCGAGACATAAAGATTGATATATTGGACGACTATATTCGGACATCGGAATTGTTCCGGGTGATTTCGGAGCAAACCGAAGTGTCGGGGGGGTTACCGGAACCCCCCGGGAGAGTTAATAGGCCACATGGGCCTTGGTGGGAAGAGAGAGGGGCGTCCAGGGTGGGCCACGTGCCCCCTCTCCCTCTGGTCTGAATTGGACTAGGAGCGGGGGGGGGGGGGGCTTTCCTTCCCCCCTCTCCCCCTTCCTTCCCCCTCCTAGTAGGAGTAGGAAAGGAGGAGTCCTACTCCTACTAGGAGGAGGATTCCTCCTCCTTGGCGCGCCCAAGGGGCCGGCCGGCCTCCCCCCTTGCTCCTTTATATACGGGGGCAGGGGGCACCCCATAGACACACAAGTTGATCTTCGTGATCGTTCCTTAGCCGTGTGCGGTGCCCCCCTCCATGATATTACACCTCGGTCATATTGTAGCGGTGCTTAGGCGAAGCCCTGCGACGGTTGAACATCAAGATCATCACCACGCCGTCATGCTGACGGAACTCCTCCCCGAAGCTTTGCTGGATCGGAGCCCGGGGTGCGTGATCGAGCTGTACATGTGTCAAGAACTCGGAGGTGCCGGAGTAACGGTGCTTGGATCGGTTGGACCGGGAAGACGTACGACTACTTCCTCTACGTTGCATCAACGCTTCCGCTTCGGTCTACGAGGGTACGTAGACAGCACTCTCCCCTCTCGTTGCTATGCATCACCATGATCTTGCGTGTGCGTAGGTATTTGTTTTGAAATTACTACGTTCCCCAACAGTGGCATCAGAGCCTAGGTTTTATGGTTTGATGTTATATGCACGAGTAGAACACAAGTGAGTTGTGGGTGATATAAGTCATACTACTTACCAGCATGTCATACTTTGGTTCGGCGGTATTGTTGGATGAAGCGGCCCGGACCGACATTACGCGTACGCTTACGCGAGACTGGTTCTACCGACGTGCTTTGCACACAGGTGGCTGGCGGGTGTCAGTTTCTCCAACTTTAGTTGAACCGAGTGTGGCTACGCCCGGTCCTTGCGAAGGTTAAAACAACACCAACTTGACAAACTATCGTTGTGGTTTTTGATGCGTAGGTAAGAACGGTTCTTGCTCAGCCCGTAGCAGCCACGTAAAACTTGCAACAACAAAGTAGAGGACGTCTAACTTGTTTTTGTAGGGCATGTTGTGATGTGATATGGTCAAGACGTGATGAGATATAAGTTGTTGTATGAGATGATCATGTTTTGTTGAAATTATTGGCAACTGGCAGAAGCCCTATGGTTGTCTCTTTGTTGCATAAGACGCAAGTGCCAAATAATTGCTTTACTTTATCGCTATGCGATAGCAATAGTTGCAAGAGCAATAGTTGGCAAGACGACCATGTGACGACACATTGATATAGATCAAGATGATGAAGATCATGGTGTCGTGCCAGTGACGATAGAGATCATGACAGTACTTTGGAGATGGAGATCAAAGGTGCAAGATGATCATGGCCATATCATGTCACATATTTTGATTGCATATGATGTTTATCTGTTATACATCTTATTCTGTTTTGTTTGAAGGTAGCATTTTAAGATGATCTCTCACTAAAATTATCAAGAAGTGTTCTCCCTGAGTATGCACGGTTGCCAAAGTTCGTCGTGCCCATACACCACGTGATGATCGAGTGTGATAAGCTCTACGTCCATCTACAACGGGTGCAAGCCAGTTTTGCACACGCAGAATACTCTGCCTAAACTTGACGAGCCTAGCATATGCAGATATGGCCTCGG
Source organism: Triticum aestivum (assembly GCF_018294505.1). Classification (NCBI taxonomy): domain Eukaryota; kingdom Viridiplantae; phylum Streptophyta; class Magnoliopsida; order Poales; family Poaceae; genus Triticum; species Triticum aestivum. The sequence goes on from NC_057804.1 coordinate 123,647,731, forward strand.
AACACGGAGACCGAAAGGTCGAGCGTGAATCATATAATAGATATGATCAACATAGTGATGTTCACCATTGAAAACTACTCCATCTCACGTGATGATCGGTTATGGTTTAGTTGATTTGGATCACGTGATCACTTAGATGACTAGAGAGATGTCTGTCTAAGTGGGAGTTCTTAAGTAATATGATTAATTTAACTTAAATTGATCATGAACTTAGTCCTGGTAGTATTTTGCAAATTATGTTGTAGATCAATAGCTAGCGTTGTTGCTTTCATATGTTTATTTTGATATGTTCCTAGAGAAAATTGTGTTGAAAAATGTTGGTAGCAATGATGCGGATTCGATCCGTGATCTGAGGTTTATCCTTATTGCTGCATAGAAGAATTATGTCCTTAATGCACCGCTAGGTGACAGACCTATTGCAGGAGCAGATGCGGAAGTTATGAACGTCTGGCTAGCTCAAAATGATGACTACTTGATAGTTTAGTGCACCATGCTTAACGGCTTAGAATCGGGACTTCAAAGACGTTTTGAACGTCATGGACCATATGAGATGTTCCAGGAGTTGAAGTTACTATTTCTAGCAAATACCCGAGTTGAGAGATATGAAGTCTCCAACAAGTTCTATAGCTAAAAGATGGAGGAGAATCGCTCAACTAGTGAGCATGTGCTCAGACTGTCTGGGTACTTCAATCGCTTGAATCAAGTGGGAGTTAATCTTCCAGATAAGATAGTGATTGACAGAATTCTCTAGTCACCATCACTAAATTACTAGAACTTCGTGATAAACTATAGTATGCAAGGGATGACGAAAATGATTCCCGAGCTCTTCGTGATGTTGAAATCGACGAAAGTAGAAATCAAGAAAGAGCATCAAGTGTTGATGATTGACAAGACCACTAGTTTGAAGAGAAGGGCAAAGGGAAAGAAAGGGAACTTCAAGTGGAAAGACAAGCAAGTTGTCACTCCTGCGAAGAAGCCCAAAGCTGGACCATAGCCTGAAACTGAGTGTTTACACTACAAAGGAAATAGTCACTGGAAGCGGAAATGCCCTGAATATTTGGTAGATAAGAAGGATGGCAAAGTGAACAAGGGTATATTTGATATACAGGTTATTAATGTGTGCCTTACTAGTGTTTATAGTAGCCCCTGAGTATTTGATACTTGTTCGGTTGCTAAGATTAGTAACTCGAAACAGGAGTTACATAATAAACAGAGACTAGTTGAGGGGAAGTGACGATGAGTGTTGGAAGTAGTTCCAAGATTGATATGATCATCATCGCACACTCCCTATACTTTCGGGATTAATGTTAAACCTAAATAAATGTTATTTGGCATTTGCGTCGAGCATGAATATGATTTGATCATGTTTATTGCGATACAATTATTCATTTAAAGTTAAAGAACAATTGTTATTCTATTTACATGAATAAGACCTTCGATGGTTATACACCCAATGAAAACTGTTTGTTGGATCTCGATCGTAGTGATACACATATTCATAATATTGATGCCAAAAGATGCAAAGTTAATAATGATAGTGCAACTTATTTGTGGCACTGCCGTTTTGGTCATATCGGTGTAAAGCGCATGAAGAAACTCCATAAAGATGGATTTTCGGAATCACTTGGTTATGAATCATTTGATGCTTGCGAACCGTGCCTTTTGTGCAAGATGACTAAAACTTTGTTCTCCGGAACAATGGAACAAGCTACTGACTTATTGGAAATAATACATACCGATGTATGCGATCCAATGAGTGTTGATGCTCGTGGCAAGTATCGTTATTTTCTGACCTTCACAAGATGATTTGAGCAGATATGGGTATATCTACTTGATTAAATATAGGTCTGAAATAGTTGAAAGGTTCAAAGAATTTCAGAGTGAAGTGGAAAAATCATTGTAACAAGAAAATAAAGTTTCTGCAATCTGATCGCGGAGATGAATATTTGAGTTACGAGTTTAGTCTTCAACTGAAACAATGCGGAATAGTTTCGCAACTCACGCCACCTGGAACACCACAGTGTAATGATCTGTCCGAACGTCGTAATCGTACTTTACTTGATATGGTGCGATCTATGATGTCTCTTACAGATTTACCGCTATCGTTTTGGGGTTGTGCTTTAGAGACGGCCACATTCACATTAAATAGGGCACCATCAAAATCCGTTGAGACGACACCTTATGAACTATGGTTTGGCAAGAAACCAAAGTTGTCGTTTCTTAAAGGTTGGGGCTGCGATGCTTATGTGAAAAAGCTTCAACTTGATAAGCTCGAACCCAAATCGGAGAATTGTGTCTTCATAAGATACCCAAAGGAGACAGTTGGGTACACCTTCTATCACAGATCCGAAGGCAAGACATTCGTTGCTGAAAATGGATCCTTTCTAGAGAAGGAGTTTCTCTCGAAAGAAGTGAGTGGGAGAAAAGTAGAACTTGATGTGGTAACTGTACCTTCTCCCGAATTGGAAAATTGTTCATCACTGAAATCAGTTCCAGTGATTTCTACACCAATTAGTGAGGAAGCTAATGATGATGATCATGAAACTTCAGATCGAGTTACTACAGAACCTCGTAGGTCTTCCAGAGTACGGTCCGCACCAGAGTGGTACGGTAATCCTGTTCTAGAAGTCATGTTACTAGACCATGATGAACCTACGAACTATGAGGAAGCAATGATGAGCCCAGATTCCGCATAATGGCTGGAGGCCATGAAATCTGAGATGGGATCCATGTATGAGAACAAAGTGTGGACTTTGGTGGAGTTGCCCGATGATCAGCAAGCCATATTGTATAAATGGATCTTCAAGAGGAAGACAGATGCTGATAGTAGTGTTACTATCTACAAAGCTCGACTTGTCGCAAAAAGGTTTTCGACAAGTTCAAGGTGTTGACTACAATGAGATTTTCTCAACTGTAGCGATGCTTAAGTCTGTCCGAATCATGTCAGCAATTGCCACAATTTATGAAATCTGGCAAATGGATGTCAAAAACTACATTCCTTATTGGTTTTCTCAAGGAAGAGTTGTATATGATGCAACTAGAAGGTTTTATCGATCCAAAGGGAGCTAACAAAGTGTGCAAGCTCCAGCGATCCATTTATGGACTGGTGCAAGCCTCTCGAAGTTGGAATAAATGCTTTGATAGTGTGATCAAAGCATTTGGGTTTATACAGACTTTTGGAGAAGCCTGTATTTACAAGAAAGTGAGTGGGAGCACTACAGCATTTCTGATAAGTATATGTGAATGACATATTGTTGATCGGAAATAATGTAGAATTATTCTGCAAAGCATAAAGGAGTGTTTGAAAGGAGTTCTTTAAAAGAAAGACCTCAGTAAAGCTACTTACATATCGAGCATCAAGATCTATTGAGATAGATCAAGACGCTTGATAACATTTTCAATGATTACATACCTTGACAAGATTTTGAAGTAGTTCAAAATGGAGCAGTCAAAGAAAGAGTTCTTGCCTGTGTTGCAAAGGTATGAAATTGAGTAAGACTCAAAGCCTGACCACAACATAAAATAGAAAAGAGAATGAAAGTCATTCCCTATGCCTCAGTCATAAGTTCTATAAGGTATGCTATGCTATGTACCAGACCTATTGTATACCTTGCTCTGAATTTGGCAAGGGAGTACAATAGTGATCTAGGAGTAGATCACTGGACATTGGTCAAGAATATCCTTAGTAAGGACTAAGGAGATGTTTCTCGATTATGGAGGTGATAAAAGAGCCCGTTGTAAAAAGTTACAACGATTCAAGCTTTTACACCAATCCAGATGACTCTAAGTCTCAATCTGGATACATATTGAAAGTGGGAGCAATTAGCTAGAGTAGCTCTGTACAGAGCATTGTAGACACAGAATATTTGCAAAATACATACGGTTCTGAATGTGACAGACCCGTTGACTAAGCTTCTCTCACGAGCAAAACATGATCACACCTTAGTACTCTCTGGGTGTTAATCACATAGCGATGTGAACTAGATTATTGACTCTAGTAAACCCTTTGGGTGTTGGTCACATGACGATGTGAACTATGGGTGTTAATCATATACAGATATGAATATTGGTGTTAAATCACATGGCAATGTGAACTAGATTATTGACTCTAGTGCAAGTGGGAGACTGAAGGAAATATGCCCTAGAGGCAATAATAAAGTTATTATTTATTTCCTTATATCATGATAAATGTTTATTATTCGTGCTAGAATTGTATTAACCGAAAACATAATACATGTGTGAATATATAGACAAACAGAGTGTCACTAGTATGCCTCTACTTGACTAGCTTGTTAATCAAAGATGGTTATGTTTCCTAACCATGGACAAAGAGTTGTTACTTGATTAACGGGATCACATCATTAGTTGAATGATCTGATTGACATGACCCATTCCGTTAGCTTAGCACCCGATCGTTTAGTATGTTGCTATTGCTTTCTTCATGACTTATACATGTTCCTATGACTATGAGATTATGCAACTCCCGTTTACCGGAGGAACACTTTGAGTGCTACCAAACGTCACAACGTAACTGGGTGATTATAAAGGAGTACTACAGGTGTCTCCAAAGGTACATGTTGGGTTGGCGTATTTCGAGATTAGGTTTTGTCACTCCGATTGTCGGAGAGGTATCTCTGGGCCCTCTCGGTAATGCACATCACTATAAGCCTTGCATGCAATGTAGCTAATGAGTTAGTTACGGAATGATGCATTACGGAACGAGTAAAGAGACTTGCCCGTAACGAGATTGAACTAGGTATTGGATACCGACGATCGAATCTCGGGCAAGTAACATACCGATGACAAAGGGAACAACGTATGTTGTTATGCGGTCTGACCGATAAAGATCTTCGTAGAATATGTAGGAACCAATATGGGCATCCAGGTCCCGCTATTGGTTATTGACCGGAGACGTGTCTCGGTCATGTCTACGTTGTTCTCGAACCGTAGGGTTTGCACGCTTAAAGTTACGATGACAGTTTCTTTATGAGTTGATGTATTTTGATGTACCGAAGTTTGTTCGGAGTCCCGGATGTGATCATGGACATGACGAGGAGTCTCGAAATGGTCGAGACATAAAGATTGGTATGACTATATTCGGACACCAGAATTGTTCCGGGTGATTTCGGAGAAAACCGGAGTGCCGGGGGGGTTACCGGAACCCCCCGGGAGAGTTAATGGGTCACATGGGCCTTGGTGGGAAGAGAGAGGGGCGGCCAGGGTGGGCCGCGCGCCCCCTCTTCCTTTGGTCCGAATTGGACTAGGAGGGGGGTGGCGCCCCCCTTTCCTTCCCCCCTCTACCCCTTCCTTCCGCCTGCTAGTAGGAGTAGGAAAGGAGGAGTCCTACTCCTACTAGGAGGAGGATTCCTCCTCCTTGGCGCGCCCAAGGGGCCGGCCGGCCTCCCCCCTTGCTCCTTTATATACGGGGGCGGGGGGCACCCCATAGACACACAAGTTGATCTTCATGATCGTTCCTTAGCCGTGTGCGGTGCCCCCCTCCACGATATTACACCTCGGTCATATTGTAGCGGTGCTTAGGCAAAGCCCTGCGACGGTTGAACATCAAGATCGTCACCACGCCGTCGTGCTGACGGAACTCCTCCCCGAAGCTTTGCTGGATCGGAGGCCAGGGTGCGTCATCGAGCTGTACGTGTGTCAAGAACTCGGAGGTGCCGGAGTAACGGTGCTTGGATCGTTGGACTGGGAAGACGTACGACTACTTCCTCTACATTGCGTCAATGCTTCCGCTTTGGTCTACGAGGGTACGTAGAAAACACTCTCCCCTCTCGTTGCTATGCATCACCATGATCTTGCGTGTGCGTAGGATTTTTTTTGAAATTACTACGTTCCCCAACAGAATGACACGTGGCCCCAGGGGGTGGCTGGCCCACCTATCATACAGCCAAAGGCAGGTGCAGTAGATGGCCGAGGAGTTGTACGAAATCCTACGCACCTATGCATGCTAACCAAGGGCTGAGTGATCACTCGAATCACAAGATCAGTTGACTAAAAGCTACACTAGACCCATGGAGGCGCCTGAACATTCATGAAAAGAAGGACTCTGGCTTTAATGCTAAAGTTTAGTACTGGGCCGAGCCATGTCAAATATATAGCGGATTTGGGCGCTCTAGCCAAAACGATGAGCGCGAGCATTAGCCGGCTGTGCCAGATGGTCCACGACGCCGGCCTGCGGCCCGGCACCGAGGAACGTCTCCAGGTAGTATTGCTTGAGGCTGCCAGGGCGAGGGGCCGCTTGGACGACAGCTTCATCTCCTTGTTCGACGAGGTCCTCGTCGGTTTCCTCGACAAGTTCACCGTCGTCAAGAAGCTTGCAGACGACTTTGATGTAAGCCTCCAGCCGATGCGCCCAGGCTCTGCGATGCCCGCCACCCTCAAAGGCCACTATGGTAACAACCTCTTCGACGCATTGGTGGCCCTGCGACTACCCGCCGTCATGCCGGAGAATGTCCACCTCGAGGTCGCGCTCGCCGCGCAGCGCCTGGCGCAGCAAGACACCGTCGACATAATCATCCACGTCTATGTGCAAATCATCCACAAGGACTACTACATGCAAGAGGAGGACGATAGGACGCTGGCCTTCTTGGAGCGCAGGGCAACCTTGGACGGCACTGTTCAGAAGTACGTTGAGCTCGCCGCCAACGCCGCTGCTCCTCACATGTCGGTTGGTGACCCGGAGCACTAGGGCGTGAGGATGTCGTTGAACGTTGATGGATCCGTATGTATTTTTATCTTTCCGTCAAATCCATGTAGTAGTATATGATACTAAAATAATTATCTTACCTTTCGCATCAACTTCATAATCTTCGTACGTACTCCATTGATGAACGGCGCCAGAACCAAACTTATCATTACTCTAGGCAAAATCGTTATTTTCTATCTATCAGTCGCGCCATGGAGCAGAACCAAATTTTACAAGTTACGAGTTCAAAAGGAAAAGCCTGTCGTGTTTGCGTCGCACCCCCACATGGTTGGTCCGGCACGCCGCTCAAGCGGGAATGCGTGTAGTGTTGCATTTTCACTTACAAGTGGGACCACAGTTGAGCAAACCGACTATCCGCAAAACCCCACCCCGCCCACCGCGCGATGGCTGAGAAAACAGGTGGGAGAAGACATGGCTGTAGCACGGACTCCAAGAAAATTCATGTCGGATGGGACTCGTGTGGGTGGCGTGTGCCGTACTACTAGACGTGAATGCTAGTTATGGCCCATGCCACCCCACTATATCGATCCTATATGGAGGTACGTAGAACAAATTTCCTACAGTCCGTGCTCAGCCCTCCTCTATCTCTCTTCTCAGCCAACCAGCGGACGCGTGGAGCCCATCGTCTGTTTGCTCACATGCGGCCCCACATGTCAGTGAAAACGCAAGAGGACCCACTGAACGTGCACATCTTTCACCGCGACGTGCTGGTGATGAAAAACAAATCCAATAAAGATCTTTGGTGGCCGCTTTTGGAGTTACTCAAGAGTAGTAAGATTCTACTTAGAGTTTAACCCAAGATGCACATGTCGTGGCTTCAACTACCACTCTATTTTCTTTCATGACACGACCTGGATGCTGGATATCCCACGTGTCGGCAAAAGAAGGAAGAACCCGACCAAATCGTCGGTTCTGCTCTCGGATTAGACTAGTTGTGCTAACTTAACATTTTTATTGTGTACTCCCTCCGTTCCAAAATACTTGACTTCCATTTGTCCAAAAATGGATGTACCTATATACTAAGACATGTCTAGATACATATATATTTTGACAAATAGAAGGCATGTATTGTGCAACAGAGGGAGTAGAATGGATGCAAGTTTTTGTATTGGGAAGAAGAGTACATCCATATATTGACAGAGCACAATTTAGTAGATGTTCTATCACTTTTAGCTAGCACAGACGCAAGATCGAGCCTCCGCAGATCAACAATGAATGCATCGAGAAGGCGCTAATCCAACTTACAGGAGTAGTAAAATGTATTCTTGTGGTTCTTGTTTTCTTTGATCTTGCTTTTCTAGTCAAAATTGTCGTTGGAGTTCATGCAAAGCAGAGGTGCGTTTGGGGTCATGCGTTGGAGTTGGCCTTACAAGTGGGACCGCAGTTAAGGAAACCGACTATCGGCAAACCCCCACCTCGCCCGCCGCGCGATGGATGAAGTTAGAGAAACGACGAGGTTGAAGAGATTGCTCTAGCACGGACTCCAAGAAATAATATGGTGTCAGATGGATGTCGTGGTGGTGGCGTGTGCCGTACTCCTGGACGTGAATGCTTGTTCTGGCACATGCCACCCTACTACTCCTACTACTTACTCCTACTGTATAGTATACTAGTATTGAGGATTCGAGGTGCTGGTTACGTACAACGAACACATTAACATATGGCTACAGTAAAAACACCCGCCCGACGCGCGAAGCATATGAAGCTAGTACAAATAGTGTACTACTATTGTTGATTGGCCTGATCCGATAACCTGTTGCAATGCACGTACAATTATGTATTCGGAAAATATTTTTTTGCCTCGTCGCACCACTCACTCAAAGAAGCAACTCGAAAGCCATTCATAAATTTAGTAAGTTTATCACAGGCATATCATTTTATTACATACAACAGGTCATCAACCCACATCGACAACGAGGATACATTATAAATACTAAAGTTTTCACCACACAACAAATAACAAGCCATGAAATGAACTTCAACTCAACCATTTTGCGGCATCGGAAACGCTTGCTTTGAACCACAAGTGATTCTCTGGGACGGGCCATCCATTGTCGATCTGGAGACCAACGTAGGACTGATCATCCAGGCTGAAGCGGCCTACTATATCAGTACCAAGGTAGGGAACCACCCAAATGTCCAAGGTATAGACAAAGTTGCTTCTCATAAACGTGCCAACAGCAGTTGGATCGCCTTTCACCATCATCGGATAGTTTTGTCCAAGGAAGAGCGATTTTTCTCCAAGACTATCAATTCTGTGCCAGGGAGAAGGAGTTGGCGCTAGCACACTAGTATCCATCCCGAATACCATGCAACGGGTGTTGGAATAGGTCCGGAGAGTGCGGCCATGGGAGACACCTGCTTCCTTAGCAGTAACATCATGAGTGGGCTGTATACACACAAGAAGAGGTGATCCATCGGAATTAGTTGCTAGGCGCCACAGAGTATACGGGCGCTGCTCGTGATCATCACCATCGCCATCTCCCCCTTGGTTATAAAATTTTTCAAGTATAGGTGGTGGGATGTTCACAGGACCTTGGAAACACAAGAAGAAGGTTAATTAGTAAAGGGAAACTTGCTAACCCGCATGCATGTGGATGAAACAATTATAATTACAGTCGAAGACAAACGTACCGAAACTACGAGGATACCATGCATAAAGAGTACCATGAGTGGTGGCAGCAAACACAAGGCCCTCGTATTGAATTGCATCACAGTACTCCTTCGTGCACAGAAACTGATTTTTGAGCAATATCCATCGAGTCAAACCACTAAGGATGGCAACAAGCTTGTCGAAGATAGCAACAACTTCATAGTTGTTGTAATTCCAAGAGTGTTGGGAACTCGACAAATTGCTATCTTCCGTAGAAGACAGTCACCATGATTGTATTTGAACGTGCGTATATTACCGGTGTGCTCAACCTCTGGGCAGTGTGCTGAGATTTTTGGAAGTGGAACCCGGTCACGAGTGTACACATTCACAAGTTCCCACTCGCAGTTGGACCCAATGTAAACAACCCAATCTCCATTTGTGTCCGCCCAAGCCTTGCACTCAAGCGATGGCATCTTAACATCATACGTATCATTATCAAGCGGCATCAACTTGCACAGGGCGAGGCCGCCGTCGTGCCGGCGCCAGTCACCAGGGTCACGGCGAAGAAGATAGGGGAGATCAAACCGCTCCTTGACTCTTGGGTTCCTTGCAATGATGTTATTAGTTGAGTCGAGAATGGGCTTGAACAATGCCATGCTAGCTGAGGTGATGACGTCGCACCGATCAATGAGTTCCTCCACCACGTCATCTTTCAGATCGGGGCAAGAATAACGGGGTCGTTTCCGGCCAGTTCCCTCCATGGAGAAGACGGTCAAACAATGGCAGAAGAAAGGGTGAAGGGCTGAAGGAAAATGGAGGAGGGAGAGGAAGAGCGTGCGACAGCAGTTCCAAATCGAGAGGGAAAGGTGAAGAGTCGGTGGATAGTTGCGAGTTTTCCACGGTTCACAAAGAGGCGCCCCGGCCTACACGCCCGTTCGGAAATACTCCTACTACTCACCGTCGTCTCACTGATATGTTGGAACGGGATCCCATGTCAATGAAACATGGTGTGTAATTTCTCGTGCAAAATGCGATCTGGCCGCGTTGGCCCGAGGTGCCGCATTAGTTATCGACCTTTATTTTTTTAATGGCATGCCGATCTGTTTTGAAGCACGACTAACTGGTACTGTACGCAGAGAAAATATAAACTTCTCTACCACTACCCCACCTCCAGTACTAGTAGTATAAAAAAGATATATAGGCTGGAGCTTCAGCGCTTTCTTGCTAAGGGCTGCCCACTTGCTTCTCACACTACCACCCTCTCTCCAGATCTAAAAAAGATGGCCCCTCTCTCCCTACTCACCGGTGGTCACAGATCCGCCTTGGAAGAAAAGGACGTGCAGCATTGACGCACTCGTCATCAGCGAGCGAGGTCACACACTTACGACAAGGCCGTCCTCTCAGACCTAGCGCCCGCGCGGGATGGCCTCCGTCCCCAAGCTCGCTGCCGTAGTGTGTGCAGAGGACGACGACCACGAGCGAAGCCACTTCCCGCCGACCCTCAGGTATGCTACCTCTTTTCGAGCCATAACCTTGTTCTATTTCCCCATCTGCTACGTCGTTGCATGTGGATCTTTTTCCACTCCACCATCTTCCCAATTCGCTATCCTCTACTCTGCTGGCCACGCAGATGAAAACCATAATTTGCACTATTAAAGGAAACCCTACTTCATGCAGACTAATCCATGTCTGGGTTGAATAAGGAAAGGAAGGGAGACTGTACTGTCCAAGAGAGTAGGCATCGAACCCCCATCTAGGTTGAAAAGGGTAAAATCAGTAGCTAAGGAACGAGTCTCGTGTCTCTTGGTTGAAGAAGGGTAGAAAGGCATGACAACGCAATAGAGAATGACCAGGTCGATCGGTTTGTTGTCCTCGCATAGGAAAAAGGTGGCTAAAGAGAACAAAAATGGGACGTAATCCACATATGCTGCCTGGATATTTGTTGCTCTGGGCAACCATACCTCCCTCACCACTCTGCGTCCGTGGAGGTACATCGTACTGGTGCGCCCACTGTCCGAATGGGCCTCCCATGCTCTTATTGCCACTTTTTTTGCTGTTAGTATAACGCCAGCAGTCATGTCAAGCAATGCTACTGCTAAAGTGATGCCACATTTAACTAATGCCGCTCTCAGTCTAATGCCCCCCATAAATTTAAGCAATGCCATTTAATGTCACTGGATTATTCAGGGTTAGCTGTTGATTGTGGATGTATTAAAGATTTTTCAGCTAAGGCATTCTAATGCTGTTGCACAGCCAGTATACCAATGATGAAACTTGTTACTACCTTCGGATTTTTGCACTATTAATGCTTATAGATTACATACCTCACTTACATGAGAGAAGTTAATTTTTTTACAATGTCACCAAAATGCCAAGGCGCTTGTCATTTTATTTTGGTTAAACTGCACAGACAATTATGAAGACAAGAGGAAAGGTCAAGAGTGGGCACCTCCTCCTCCGGCTATTCTCTTGAGGAGGTCTGTATGTTTATCTCTAATGCCTGTCGACTACACACCTAACATCATGATGCAATGTTAAGTCATTTCCTTTTGTACAGTATCACTAAATTGTCAAGGCGGTGATGGCATTTGATTTCAGTAGAACTGCACAAAATTTGCTTAAAAGAAGAGGAAAGGTCAGGAATGGCTCACTTTTCTAGAAAAAACTATGTATGCCTTCCTGACATCAGCCGTTGTTGCTTTATTTATTCCTTCAAACAGGTGGTTAGAAACAATCTTGCTACCTTTTCCCATTAAGAAATTGGAATGCTTATATTTGTGAGTCTATGTTCAACTAGTGCCACTTTTAGAGTAATCACACTTTCAATATCTATGCAAACAGGGATGCTCGATTTTAGTGGAACTGCACAAAAAGTCCAACTGGTTCAACATTAGGAGCATGTTTTTTCCAAACCTTTATATCCAATTGGTGGCACTATGAGCTATTCATTACGAAGGTACATGGTTTGCTACTATCTTGCTACTCTTTTTGTACTGTCATTAGATAGTAATACTAGTGGTTTGCATGTGAATTTATTGGCAGGGTGGACCTACATTGGAGGTGCAGGACATGATTCAATGATTGGATGCTCAATTTCAGTTGTATCGATTTCACCTCTTCCATCACTGCGAACATGGATATCCTTGGTCTGATGAAGAATAAGCGCTATATTTCTGCTCTAAACCAGCAAATCAATTCAGTATGAAATTGTCCAGGGCAAAACATAACTGTATCAGATTGTCCAGTGCAGAACATGACAGATGCTAAGCGGAAGAGACATGTTTAAACCTAAAATACAAGGTGTGGTTTATGTTTACTAGCTGCTTGATATTTGTGCAGACAGAGATGTCTGCCCGTTTCTATTTGGCAAACAAACAAAGTGCCCGCAATTTTGGTTGAACTGCACAAGAGAATAGTATAGTCACTGCATGCAGCGCCATTTGAAAATAGACACAGAAAGATTGGATAGTCACTTCATGGACTGCAGAAAAGTAGTACTGTACTATATATTGGCCAACACTAGGTGCTTCATTGCTTTGGTATGATTATACAATGGGCATCATTTTGCCTATGTTAAAGTTTGTATTCCGAAAATAGTCTCGCCGTGTGATCGAGAGAAGACCAAATCATATTGCAGTGGATGTTCCTCCATCATGTGTGGTTCATTCTTATGTTTCCAGCTGTTGGTGAAACCACTTACGTTTGCAAGAGGAATTGTAGACTTCACAAACAAATTTGTCTTTTAGTCTATACTGAATGTTGGCCAAGAGAAGCATCCATGTTAGTAGGAAGAACAAATGTTTTTTTTCTAGATCTTTGCTTTTGGAGATACATATTTGTATATGATCTGTGAATCATTGAGCTGCATTAACATGTTGATCTTATGTATGGGAATCGTACTAGTTAGTTTTAGTTGCAACGCAAGATCCGAAGTGGCTGATCTTTGCTTTTGGAGCTACATATTTGTATATGATCTGTGAATCATTGGGATGCATCAACAATTACTTCTTTCTGTTCGCTCTGAGTTTACAAGTTACTAATCGATCACTAGCTAGCCTACAAATGCGCTCTTGGCAGTTTTATTTGCGACGCAATATGTGAAGTGGCAGTTTTTTTGAATAAAAATGCCTACCTCTGAAGAAACTGACAAGCTACATTATCGATCCTACACAGATAAAAATGCAAAGTGGATGCATGCTGCTTCGCGTACTGCCTGCGAGCGATTCTGAGTGCCTGCATGCAGCCGGCCGTAATTAAGGCAGCTAACTAATGCAAAAAAAGATACGCTTTAAATCTGTGGAATCATTATTGACAAGGAGGGAGATGATTCGAGTGCACTCGTTTGACCGCCATGCCGGCGTGCGACCCAGACGGGATGGGACACCACAATCATAATTTCAGTTTCTCTAGTTTTCCATGGCAAGCTGGCGCGCTAAGCCATTATGCATTGAATTCCGATGACCGTCGCGCTACCTTCCGCTTATAAGTACTGTTTCCTGGCCTTCTCAGGTGCCACCGTGACCCAACTCGCCATATCCTCATAAGCCCCCACCAGCCTGACATCGCTCGCCACGTCCTCCATGCCCCCGCCCATCCGCGGTAGGCGACGCCGGAGGCGGTCACCGCCGGAACTAGTGTTCGGGTTTTCACCGAAAGGCAGATGGAGGGAGGAGGCATTCTATCTATATTTAGATGGCAATGCGGAGATCGAGGAGTTGTTCGAGCGCGACCGCTTGGCGGAGGAGCAGCGTATCGCCGATTTGCGCCGCCAACGGGACGTGGAGCAGCAGCACACCGACGCTCTGAGTGCAAGCAGAGTGCCCGCAACTGGGCCGACTACGTGGAGGCCGGCGCCCGGCAAATAGCCCTGGAGGCTGTCGGGCACGCACGCGTTCGCGACGCTGATTTTTACTACCAGCTTGTCAAGTGGGTTTCCCGCTTGGAAGCCAAAGCTTCGGTGGACCATGTCGGCATGGAAAGGGCCAACGCGCGTGAGCAATGCGCCCTATCGCACCTCTGGCAAGTCCGAGGCGAGGCGGAGGACGCCGGTGCCGGCGTTTAGCATGGACAGCAGATGGCGGCCGACATCGTCTAGTTAGCTAAGAGTAAGTTAGTACTTGTACGCTACTAGAGTGTTAGTGGGAGTAGATAGTTAACTTGGCTATGATGGTTGTCAACGTGGAAGTTCAGTACTCTATATGTGGATCAAACCTATTACTTTGCTCTGAATGTTGAACTTTCCATTTGAGCGTATGGAATGGGCTGTTATTTTTTAAATGGGTTGTATTTGTCCTCCACGGTTTAGAGGCCGACTTGTGGGCCTAGCAAGTTGACGCGTACACAATCAGGAGATGATTGTACGTGGAGAGGATGACAGCAGGGACCCGCCAAGGTCATGGTAGTACGCAAGCAAGTTCCTCCTTATTTCAAGCCAATAAAAAAATGGCTCCTCCTAGTGGATTTCTGACATCTGGGTGTCATGCCATTGTCAACGTAGTCAATAAACGAGAGAATTGCACAACGAGCGGCTGACACCAGGGACCCAGTAGCTCGCCAAGTTATTTTTGTTTTGGGTTAACTTGATAAATGCCACTCCAAATCTGGTGTATCCGAGAAATGCCACTGCAATTTCCAAACTTTGAAAAATGCCATTTCATGCCATTTATAGTGGCATTTTTCGAAGTCTGGAGTGGCGTTTTTCAAAGTTTGCAAACTGCAGTGGCGTTTTTCAAAGTTTGCAAAAATTGCAGTGGCATTTTTCAAAGTTTGGAAATTGCAGTGGCATTTTTACAAATCGCCATAATTGGAGTGGCATTTATCTAATTTGTTTTTGAGACGGAAGCAGGGTGTCAACTGGGCTGTGCGGGACACTTTGGCCTGTCTAGACAGCCTTTTCTTTTATGTTTACCACAGACCAGCTCAGTAGTTTTTTTTTCTTTCTGAAAATGGCTAGCCCAGTTTTTTTGTGATTTGTCAAGTAAGTCGCTTTATCAGGCCCGTTCGGCTGCAAATCTTTCAAGACGAGGAGAGCTTCATTCGGCTGGCCGAGAAAATGGCCTATCAGTAATGAGAAATGGGTTGTACATTTATAAAACACGTCAAACCAGCAATTATTTTCAAATATCTTTTTTTTTCATTTCGAGATTTTAAATTGCATTGATTTTTATGCGTGGACAATTTATTGGATTTTATATTGATATACATTTATTTTTAAAATCAGTCTGAATGTGACTCGAAATTTCGGGATTAAAAACAGTTCAGACCGCACCAACATATGCAAAATTTCGTATAATTTTTTAACCGTGGCCACAATATGGGCTGTAATGCTAACATAAAGAATATGGGCTCCAAAGAAACCCGTAAGAATTAGCAAATGGGCTGTAAATTATTTGAAATAATGGCAGATGGGCTATATGCTGTTTTCCATAGATTTGAGGCTTTCCACAGATGGTCTGTATACTGTTGGATGTCCATCCAACGACCGTCGTGCTTCTTCAATCTCTGCTCTTCCTGCTCCAGCCGCTCAAACAAGCATCGGCGGGACTGCCTGCTCCCTCCTCCCCGCGACCGGCTGTGCTGCCGCGCAGGCCTCACCGCCCCACCGTACTCCCATCACTGGCCTAGCCATCCCTCTACTCACCCACACCTGCTGTTATTCTCCGGCGACGGCAGATGAACCAGTAAACCCTCGTACAGTCGTACTCCCCTCCACGTGGGAAACAAAAACAACGGCCGAGTCTTCCCTGCCTCCGTGTCCTTCCCTTCCTAGGCCTCGCCGTCATCCACCGCCCTGGTGCTCTCGGCATGGCGTGGTCAGTGTGGTCAATGACCGACATGCATCTGAAGTGGACTGTACGTGGAGAGGCTGACAGCTGGGTCCACGGCCGCACGCAAGGAAATGCCTCCTTATTACCCGGAAAATAATGATTTCCTCCACCTGACATCTGGGACCCACCGAAACGGCCTCTGTATTTCACGAAAAAAAACATTACCACCGCTGACAGCTCAGACCCGCCAGCTATATCTTCGCACGCAAGGAAGTGGCTCCTTATTACGCACAAAAAAAAAGAATTCTGCCCCGCTAGCTAGGACCCAGTATAGTGGGCCTACTAAGTTGACGGGGACGAAGGGCTTTGTCAACTTAGTCAATATGCACGATTCTAGCTCAACTGACCGTACGATGTCCATCCAACGGCCGTAGTGCTTCTTCAACCTCTGGTCTTCTTGCTCCAGCCACCCAAAGCAGCGCTGGTCGTGCCGCCTGCTCCTGCCTCCCGTGGCCGGCTGTGCTGCCGCGAAGGCCTCACCGCCCCCATACTACTCCCACCGCTGGTCAGGACATCCCTCCACTCCACTCACCCACACCCCCTGTTATTCTGCGGCGACGGCAGCGCAGCCGAACCAGTGAACCCTCGTACTCCTCTCCGCGTGGGCATCCACTGCCGCGTCTTCCCCGGCTCCGCGTCGTCCCCTTCCTAGGCCTCGCCGTCGTCCACCGCCATGGTGCTGTCGGCGGGGCATGGTCAATGTGGTCAACAAGCGAATTCCATCGGAAGAATACTGTACATGGAGAGGCTGACAGCTGGGTCCACGGCAACCGCAAGCAAGTGCCTCCTTATTACGCAGAAAATAATTATTCCTCCACCTAACAGCATGGACCTACCGGACGCCCACCAGTATATCGCGAAAAAAACGTTTGCCCCTGACTGCAGGGACCCACCCGACGTGCCACCGTATTTCGCGAAAAAATGTTCCCCCTACTTTCAGCTCGGACCCACCGGAAGTGCCTCCTTATTACGCACAAAAAAATAAATACCCCCTGCTAGTTGGGACCCACCTTGGTGGGAGGCTGACTTGTGGGCCTACTAAGTTGACGGGGACGGAGGGCTTTGTCAACTTAGTCAATATGCACGATTCTAGCTCCAGTGACCGTACGATGTCCATCCAACGGCCGTAGTGCTTCTTCAACCTCTGGTCTACTTGCTCCAGCCGCCCAAACCAGCGCCGGTCGTGCCTCATGCTCCTTCCTCCCGTGGCCGGCTGCGATGCGGCGGAGGCCTCACCGCCCAGTACTACTCCCACAGCTGGCCAGGCCATCCCTCGACTCACCCACACCCCCGGTTATTCTGCAGCGACGGCAGCCTCACACCGCAGCGAACTAGTGAACCCTTGTACTCCTCTACGCGTGGGCATCCACTGCCGCGTCTTCCTCGGCTTCGCGTCGTCCCCTTCCTAGGCCTCGCCGTCGTCCACCGCCATGGTGCGCTCGGCGCGGCGTGGTCAAGGAACGGCTTCCATCGGACATGGACTGTACGTGGAGAGGCTGACAGCTGGGTCCACGGCCGCAGCAAGGAAGTGCCTCCTTATTACATGCAAAATAATTATTCCTCCACCTGACAGCGGGGACCCACCGGACGGGCCACCGTATTTCATGAAAAAAAAGTTTGCCCCTAACCACTGGGACCCACCAGTTACATCTTCGCAAGCAAGGAAGTGCCTGACAGTCGGGACCCACCTGGTCGAAGCGTACGTAGCGTTGTCATTCTGGTCGAGAACGTGTACGTACATATATACTGGTCGATGTAGAGGCGCGCATGTGTCGTAGTAGTGGCGCGCACGTAGCATGTACACGTACGTACAGCGGCCAGGGTGCAAGAAAGAAAATATGCCCACGTATGTGTACATACGGGCGGGGTCTCGAACGCCTACTCGCGCATACGTACGGCCAGGGCTCATGTACATGGCTGGGTCAGAACGGAGAAACAACGTTGTTGTCGTGTTCATGGAGAGGCAATGGAATGCGTCGTGTTCATGAGGAGGCAACAGAATGCGTCGTGTTCATCAGGAGGGCTTGGACGGAACAGGCGATAGAAACGAGGCCTGGCGTACTGCAGAACGGAGGAAACAGCCTTGTGTTTGACCGGCCACGTTCGAAACGGGATCCTGTTCATCGGGAGGGGTCTGGCGTACTGCAAAACAGAGGAAATGGACCTCCTACGGTCGAAACGGGGGTCCTGTTGATCGGGAGGGGTGTGGCGTACCAAAAAACGGACGAAACGGACTTGTGTTGGAGCGCTACGGTCGAAACGGGGGTCCTGTTCATCGGGAGGGGTGTGGCGTACCGCAAAACGGTACTCCACGGGATACTGTTCATCTCCACCGTCGACCTCTTCCAGCCTCCACGGGCTCCTGTTCATCCAGCCTCCACGGGCTCCTGTTCATCCAGCCTCCACGGGCTCCTGTTCATCTAGCCTCCACTGCGCGCTACTCCACCGGCTACTGTTCAACCACCCCTCCACCGTCTACTGTTCATCTAGCCCTCCACACCACGGGGTCCTGTTCAACCACCCCTCCACCGCCTACTGTTCATCCAGCCCTCCACACCACGGGGTCCTGTTCATCCACCCCTCCACGGGCACCCCTCCACTGTCTACTGTTCATCCAGCCCTCCACCACACCACGGGGTCCTGTTCATCCAGAGGCAACGCCACCGCTCACTGTTCATCCAACCCCCCCCCCACCCAGCAACGCTCACTATTCATCCAATCGATCGGCTTCAGTTAGCAGCTGTAGCGAAGGAATCGCTCGATCGAGTTCAGTTAACAGCCATCGATCGATCGCTCGGGTTCAGTAACGCGTAGCCTGCAGTGCAATCGCTCGGGTTCAGTTAGAGCCCAATGCCTCGCTCGGGTTCAGTTAGAGCCAACGCCTTGCACACACGCGCGTATGTGTACGAGAGAAACACGCATCGCTCGGCCCCCGACCTCCCACCGTAACTGGGAACTCCCTGAAATTATCCTCGCCCTCGCTTTTACCATGGTTTTTTCCGTCATGGATGGCCCAAAGAATGTCATGCAGCTGCGTCTCCCGCCCTCCCAGGACGAAAAGCCCATTTTCTTTCATGATTTTTTGTCATAGAAGTAGGTTCCCACCACATCTATGATGATACCGGGTTTTGTCACAATTATTGTCATAGAAGTGTCATATGTATGACATAATTTTTTTTCGTTCGGCCCAAAATGTCACGGATGTGTCTTTTTTTGTAGTGCCGCCGCTATCTTCTTCACCGCCTTAATTTCCTGGAGGGCCTTTTGGGCTTCGGCCTTGGCATTTTTTGCGCTTCCGAGGGCCTTGGCAAGCTCGCACTCTCGCGTCTTCGAGTCAAGCTCCAGGGATTCATGCTTCTTGACAAGCGCCTGGATGTGTCTTCTTTTTGTAGTGCCTCCACCATATTCCACCTCGGTCATATCGTCGTAGTGCTTAGGCGAAGCCATGCGCCGGTAACTTCATCATCACCGTCGCCACACCGTCGTGATGACGAAACTTTCCTTCGACCTCAGCTGGATCTAGAGTTCATGGGACATCACCGAGCTAAACGTGTGCAGATCGCGGAGGTGCCATACGTTCGGTGCTTGGATCGGTTGGATCATGAAGACGTACGACTACATCAACCGCGTTGTCATAGCGCTTCCACTTTCGGTCTACGAGGGTACGTAGACATCGCTCTCCCCTTGTTGAATCGAGTGTGACTATGCCCGGTCCTTGTTGAAGGTTAAAACAACATACTTGCGAAAAATCAATGTGGTTTTTGATGCGTAGGTAAGAACGGTTCTTGCTAAAGCCCCTAGGAGCCACGTAAAACTTGCAACAACAAAGTAGAGGACGTCTAACTTGTTTTTGCAGGGCATGTTGTGATGCCATATGGTCAAGACATGATGCTATATTTATTGTATCAGATGATCATGTCTTGTAACAGAGTTATCAGCAACTGGCTGGAGCCATATGGTTGTCGCTTTATTGTATGCAATGCAATCGCCATGTAATTGTTTTTACTTTATCGCTAAGCGGTAGCGATAGTCGTAGAAGCAATAGTTGGTGAGACAACAATGTTGCTACGATGGAGATCAAGGTGTCGCGCCGGTGACGATGGTGATCATGACAGTGCTTTGGAGATGGAGATCAAAGGCACAAGATGATGATGGCCACATCATATCACTTATATTGCATTGCATGTGATGTTTATCCTTTATGCATCTTATTTTGCTTAGTTCGGCGATAGCATTATAAGATGGTCTCTCACTAAATTTCAAGGTATAAGTGTTCTCCCTGAGTATGCACCGTTGCGACAGTTCGTCGTGCCGAGACACCATGTGATGATCAGGTGTGATAAGGTCTATGTTCACATACAACGGGTGCAAGCCAGTTTTGCACACGCAGAATACTCGGGTTAAACTTGACGAGCCTAGCAAATGCAGATATGGCCTCGGAACACTAAGACCGAAAGGTCGAGCGTGAATCATATAGTAGATATGATCAACATAATGGTGTTCACCATTGAAAACTACTCCATCTCACGTGATGATCGGCCATGGTTTAGTTGATTTGGA
This sequence comes from Triticum aestivum, assembly GCF_018294505.1. Taxonomy (NCBI): domain Eukaryota; kingdom Viridiplantae; phylum Streptophyta; class Magnoliopsida; order Poales; family Poaceae; genus Triticum; species Triticum aestivum. Next base: position 123,668,432 of record NC_057804.1, read on the forward strand.
TCACGTGATCACTTAGATGATTAGAGGGATGTCAATCTAAGTGGGAGTTCTTAAGTAATATGATTAATTGAACTTTAATTTATCATGACCTTAGTACCTGATAGTCTTTTTTCATGTCTATGTTCTTGTAGATAAATGGCCCGTGCTACTGTACCGTTGCATTTTAATGCGTTCCTAGAGAAAGCTAAGTCGAAAGATGATGGTAGCAACTACACGGACTGGGTACGTAACTTGAGGATTATCCTCATTGCTGCACAGAAGAATTACGTCCTGGAAGCACCGCTGGGTGCTAGGCCTGCTACAGATGCTACTGATGACGTTAAGAACGTCTGGCAGAGCAAAGCTGATGACTACTCGATAGTTCAGTGTGCCATGCTTTACGGCTTAGAACCGGGACTTCAACGACGTTTTGAACGTCATGGAGCATATGAGATGTTCTAGGAGTTGAAGTTAATATTTCAAGCAAATGCCCGGATTGAGAGATATGAAGTCTCCAATAAGTTCTATAGCTGCAAGATGGAGGAGAATAGTTCTGTCAGTGAACATATACTCAGAATGACTGGGTACCACAACCACTTGACTCAACTGGGAGTTAATCTTCCTAATGATAGTGTCATTGACAGAGTTCTCCAATCACTGCCACCCCAAGCTACAAAAGCTTTGTGATGAACTATAATATGCAAGGGATGGATAACACAATTCCCGAGATCTTCGCAATGCTAAAAGCTGCGAGGTAGAAATCAAGAAGGAGCATCAAGTGTTGATGGTCAACAAGACCACCAGTTTAAAGAAAAAGGGCAAAGGGAAGAAGGGGAACTTCAAGAAGAACGGCCATCAAGTTGCTGCTCAAGTGAAGAAGCCCGAGTCTGGACCTAAGCATGAGACTGAGTGCTTCTACTACAAAGGGACTGGTCACTGGAACCAGCCAAACTGGCCTTATATCTCCCTGGTTCACACATACACATGTCTCGCTCGCGCTATACACATAGACCCATCCAACACTCTCCGCCCTTGTTCTCTCTCCATCTGACACGCACCCCCCTAAGTACCATAATCCCTCAATCCATCATAGGCGCAAGCACTCCCCCCCTCCTAAGTATGATTATCTCTTACTAGCCATCAGGAACACACGTATTGTCTCCTTCCATGCATACGACTATCTCGATATCTCCCAGGGCATCTTCTATCGCGCACACACCTTGTCACTCGATCTCCCACCCATGTAGTCCCATCACGATCTCCAGGGGATCTCTCTATGACAAACATACACTCTCTCCTCCCCATGTCTGCATTTTCTCTGTACGTCTCTCTCGACCTCTCTCCCTTGTTTGTCACACCCCTCTTGGCCACGTTCTAGGGGTCTTGCTCTCTCGGTTCCAAACAACCACACACTATGTCCTCACCTTGCCTCCGTTGTCGAAGATGCATGTGTGATATGTTTGCATAAGACACGCACACTTTTTCTCTACTTTTATCGTGTGTTGTCCATGTCTCTTTCACACACGCACACACACTTTTTTCACTCACTCACTCACTCTCTCTCTCTCTCTCTCTCTCTCTCTCTTGTTAGGGACTCTGTCACGTCCATAAGCATATGGATGTTTTGAAAAGTCAAACCTCAGAAAAGTTTGACCAGGTATATGTGGAGAAAAACATTTACATCTAGAACGATCATTAGATTCATCACAACATGAACTTACTTCATACTATCATTTATCTTTGGTATTGTAGATATAAGTAATTTCTTTGTAAACTTGGTCAAAGTTTCAAAAGTTTGACTTCAAAAAATGTTGGAACTACATTATCGAACGGAGGGAGTAGCTTTTCTGTCTCTCTCTCTCTGCTATCTCTGACGGGCCTCCCCTCTCACTGTGTCAGCGTATAGCTCCGTATATTGTTTAGTTGACCGGTCAACCAATCCACATGTTGCCTTGTCAGCTCGTGTTCTGTATCTTCGTGTGCTGGCCCATGTGGCAGTGGGTGAAGATAAGTAAACTAGAGGCCCATCTGACACGCGGTGAAGTAAACAAAGTTGAAACCACTCGGGGTAGCACCCCGCACGCTAGTAAATTGAGGGTGCATTGAGGACAAACTTCTTGCGCGCGAAGGACGCACTCACGCACAATTCACCACTGCGCGGCGGCATGCACAGAAGGACGCACTCGTGCACACCCAGCACACGACACACACTAGCACACGTGTACACCGGCGTCGCCGCCGGTTGAGATGGACGACGAGGCAGCCAACAAGCGGAGGTGGCTCGAGCCAAAACCGCATCCGGCAAGCCTGGACTTCATGAGCAGCCTCCCCGATGACACGCTGCTCGTCATCATCGGCCTCCTCCCCACCAAATCTGCCATGCGGACCGCCCTGCTCTCCCGGCGGTGGCGCCCCTCTAGCACTGTGTCCCCCTCAACCTCACCGTCGACAGCTGCCTCTGCGACGGGGATTGCAAACGCAAGGCCGCAGTCTCCAAGATCCTTTCATCGCATCCTGGGCCAGCCAAACGCCTTGACATCCGCATGTTCAGTACCAACTGCAAGGTCCAACCCAAGTTCGACGAGTGGTTCTTATCCCCCACCATAGATCAGCTCAAGGAGCTCAGCTTTGAAGCTGGATGATGTCGCTCTCTCCCGCCGTCCGCGCTACACCTCACGCCAACGCTGCGCCGCGCTAGCTTCAGCTCCTGCTATCTTCCCCAGATTAATGCCGCGCCCGCTCTTCTTCTCCCTCAACTCAAGCAGCTCGACCTCTTCGACGTTGTCATCTCGAAGAAGTCTATGGAGCATCTGCTCCGCAGCTGTACTACGCTCGAGTACCTTCGTCTTGAGCAGATCCACGGGTTCATTAGCCTCCACATCGCCTCGACGAATCTCCGATGGATTTATGTGTCTTGCTGGCCCCACAACAAGACATCCATTGGGAAGAGATCACTCGAGTTGTTCCACGTTATGGTCACTGAGAATGCGCCTTTCCTTGAGAGATTGCTTGTATCGTATCTAGAAGGTCCAACAAAAATCAGGGTCATTGACACGCCGAAATTGACAGCGTTGGTGTACTCGTCTGCCAAATTCTCCAAACTCTTTATTGGATCCGTAATCGTTCAGGTACATCACTCATCTTCTTCTCCGTCTTCTTGAAATTCACATTTTTAAATTTCTTCTTGATGTATTTACGACCGTCTTCCAGAAAATGATTCCCACAAGCTTGACCCAGTCCATGCGGACAGTGAAGATCTTAGCACTAAAATCTATCGGCCCCAATCTGGATCAAGTTGTTGGATTCCTTACATGCTTTCCATGCACGGAGAAGCTACTCATCGAGGTAAAACTTCTTTCCTATAAGTAAATGGTAATCACAACGTAGCTCAATTTTTTCGTAATTTTCCCAAATTACGATGACAAGTGTAGTGTTCAAAACTGCATCTACGCACAGCACCGAAAGAAATGTTTTTAGTATTTTTTCTCACGTGATCACCTGCATCGTTTTTATGCTGTACTACTATAGTAGCCTAGGCTAGTCATAGTGGAAAGTAACTTAGACTACTCTAGTTACTCTATGGTTACCCTAAGAGCAAGTACTACCTCCGTCCTGGTTTACTCTTCCAATTTTGTAGTATCAAAATTTGACCATAGATTGAACTAACAAAATATTAATGCGTGTCACTAAGAACTATATCATTGGATTCATATTTGAACATAATTTCAAATGGTGTAATTTTTAGTGACATGCATTGGCATTTTCTTAGGTAAATCTATGGTCAAAATTTTATACTAAATACGAGGTAGTATTCCCTCCGTCCAAATTTTTTTGTCTTACATTTGTTTAGATACGGATGTATCTAACACTAAAATGTAAATAGATACATCCATATTTAGACAAATTTAAGACAAGAATTTTGGGACGGAGGGAGTACAAAAGTGGGCTATGTAGGCCAAAATATGTGCCAAATTCACTTGTGATGCATTTGGCATCGATGCCCCTCCATTGCTCACCTGGTGTCCCAATCTGGATCACCTACTTTGCTCCGGTGCCAAATTAACTCACGTAATGAAAAAACACTGCGTGGGAGAGAGAGAGAGAGAGAGAGGACTGAGGCAATAAAAAACACTTGTTTGGGAGAGTGAGAGGCTGGTGTAGTTGGTTTGATTGATTTCTTTATACATGTGGTTCTGTGTGTACAGCGGTGCCAACTCTCTCACATCGCGAGAGCGGTGCCAAAATCTTTTTGATTTGACATCGATGCGTGTTATGTGGCATACTTTTGCGAAATATGACATCGGCCACATAGTGGAAGGCAACAAATGCCCAAGCTCTTCACGTGCTCCTAGTCAAATGAGAGGAAACAGAAAGAGAGAGAGAGAGAGAGAGAGAGAGAGAGAGAGAGAGAGAGTGAGTGAAAAAATATTACTAGCCAGCCAACCCTATCGTATGAGCAAATGATATTGGTACCTCTTGATGACACGGCAATCTTATGCAGCCAGCTGCTCTAATATGTTCTCTTCTTTTGCAGATAAAAAAAGACCCGAAAGTGAAAAATGTGCTGCACTATAACAATCTCATCGAATGCCTTGATCTCCATCTTACAGAAATTGATTTGATCAAGTACCGAGGCAGCACATCTGAGATTAAATTGGCCAGGTTCTTTGTTCTGGAGGCAAGTGTGCTCAAGGTAATGAGGTTTGGCGTTCTCTGGCGCAACAATGAATGGCGTGCTGATCACCGCAAGCGTCTAAGCCTAGATGACAAAGTCTCCGCGGAAGCTGAATTTGTTTTTGAAACATCAAGTGGCCAGAGACTCGAAAACTTATTTGCCCATTAGTGACTTGTGAGGGCGGTGGATTTTAGTTTGTATGATAATGCTGCATCCACCTAAAGTAACGAAAGTTCTTATGTAAACTTCCTAGTAATTCCCTCGTCGTAGGTGCAACATTACTCCTAACATTTGTAATATCAGTTTGAAACTTGTAATATTGCCGTGTCCTATTCCTGCATTTTCGAAATCCTACGAATCAAATAGGTCCTAATTTGGTGATGACGTTGTGCCTCCCATCTTTCACCAATAGCCATTGGATCTTGATCTGACGCATACAAACCAAGCTTCTCCATTTTTGCAAAAAGATGCCCGCACTTGTTCCCTATTTACAAACAACTCCTTGTCTCTCACAATTAGCCTGTTCTCCTCCCCACCACATCTAGGAGTAGAAGGCCGTGGAAAAATCTGGCGCGATGGCCGCTGTCGGAGCCGTCCACCCCCAATCTTGGTGTTCCGTGCAATGCACGGGCATCTACGCACGGGAAATTATGTCGAACATGGCTAGTTGTAATCAGGCTATCTCTACAGCCATGATGATAGTGACTGCAGACGGCGAGGCTGACTATGGTATGCCGAACATGGCGCCTATACTCAGGTGTCATCTCCGGTGCAGGGTCTTGTCACTTCACTGTGAGGAGCAGCACGTAATAATTTGACCAACGGGTAGTACAGTGCTAGTACTCCTACTACTACATTGGTAGTACTACTACTAGTACTAGTAGCACCACTGTCTGTATTTAGGAGTACTACCATGTCCATCTGGATTTTAGTATTTGACTAGCAATATCTAGTAATGCATGTCACCAAAAATGTACTACTCCCTCTGTAAATAAATACATGGTGTTTTATTCCTATCGGCGACAGAACTTAATGTTTTCTTGCTAACTAGAGTACTAATAGGATTACATGCAATGAACTAAACACTGCATGCCATGTTTGGTAGTCTCAAGTCATTGAAAGCATGCACGGCCCACATCTCTCATTGGTTGATATGTCACGAAATAAGAAACAAAGAGGGAGTTAATGCACCATGCCTAAGTATTTTGGGATTATTTTGTTTTCGTAAGGTGACTTACACAACATTTTTGTGTACATACATTAACATTTTATTAGTTAAATCAAAGGTCAAAACTTGGCGCAAAATGCAAAGGGGACCAATAAACCAGTGAACATCATACTTCTCTCGTTTGGCCCCAACTAGAGGTCCGGTGAGATGACTATACTGCACCGGCACGGAGGGGGACGCAACTTCATTGACTTACGGCAACTGCCTTTGGGTGAATGACATGTGGACCTAGGGGGTGGCTGGCCCACCTATCATACAGCCAAAGGCAAGTGCAGTAGACGGCTGAGAAGTAGTATGAAATCCTACGCACCTATGCACGCTAACCAAGGGCTGAGTGATCACTCGAATCACAAGATCAGTTGACTAGAAGCTACACTAGACCCATGGAGGCGATGAGCGCGAGCATCAGCCGGCTGTGCCAGATGGTCCACGACGCCGGCCTGCGTCCCGGCACCGAGGAACGTCTCCAGGTAGTACTGCTTGACGCCGCCAGGGCGAGGGGCCGCTTGGACGACAGCTTCGTCTCCTTGTTCGACAAGGTCCTCGTCGGTTTCCTCGACAGGTTCACCGTTGTCAAGAAGCTTGCAGACGACTTTGATGTAAGCCTCCAGCCGACGCGCCCAGGCTCTGCGATGCCCGCCACCCTCAACGGCCACTATGGTAATAACCTCTTCGACGCATTGGTGGCCCTGCGACTACCCGCCGTCGTGCCGGAGAATGTCCACCTCGAGGCCGCGCTCGCCGCGCAGCGCCTGGCGTAGCAAGACACCATCGACATAATCACCCACGTCTACGTGCAAATAGTCCACAAGGACTACTACATGCAAGAGGAGGACGATAGGACGCTGGCCTTCTTGGAGCGCAGGGCAACCTTGGATGGCACTGTTCAGAAGTACGTTGAGCTCGCCGCCAACGCCGCTGCTCCTCACACGTCGGTTGGTGACCCGGCGCACTAGGGCGTGAGGATGTCGTTGAACGTTGATGGATCCGTATGTATTTTTATCTTTCCGTCAAATCCATGTAGTAGTATATGATACTACAGTAATTATCTTACCTTTCGCATCAACTTCATAATTTTCGTACGTACTCCATGCATGAACAGCGCCAGAACCAAACTTCTCATTACTCTAGGCAAAATCGTTATTTTCTATCTATCGGTCGCACCATGGAGCAGAACCAAATTTTACAAGTTACGAGTTCAAAAGGAAAAGCCTGCCGTGTTCGCGTCGCACCCCCACATGGTTGGTCCGGCACGCCGCTCAAGCGGGAATGCGTGCGGTGTTGCATTTTTACTTACAAGTGGGACTGTAGTTGAGCAAACCAACTATCGGCAAACCCCCACCCCGCCCACCGTGCGATGGCTGAGAAAACAGGAGGGAGAAGAGATGGCTGTAGCACGGACTCCAAGAAAATTGGTGTCGGATGGGACTCGTGTGGGTGGCGTGTGCCGTACTGCTAAACGTGAATGCTAGTTATGGCCCATGCCACCCCACTATATCGATCCTATATGGAGGTACATAGAACAAATTTCCTGCAGTCCGTGCTCAGCCCTCCTCTATCTCTCTTCTCAGCCAGCCAGCGGACGCGCGGAGCCCATCGTCTGTTTGCTCACATGCGGCCCCACATGTCAGTGAAAACGCAAGAGGACCCACTGAACCTGCACATCTTTCACCTCGACGTGCTGGTGATGAAAAACAAATCCAATAAAGATCTTCGGTGGCCGCTTTTGGAGTTACTCAAGAGTAGTAAGATTCTACTTACAGTTTAACCCAAGATGCACATCTCGTGGCTTCAACTACCACTCTATTTTCTTTCATGACACGACCTGGATGCTGGATGTCCACGTGTCGGCAAAAGGAGGAAGAACCCGACCAAATCTTCGGTTCTGCTCTCGGATTAGACTAGTTGTGCTAACTTAAAATTTTATTGTGTACTCCCTCCGTTCCAAAATACTTGACTTCCATTTATCCAAAAATGGATGTACCTATATACTAAGACATGTCTAGATACATATATATTTTGACAAATAGAAGGCATGTATTGTGCAACGGAGGGAGTAGAATGGATGCAAGTTTTTGTATTGGGAAGAAGAGTACATCCATATATTGATAGAGCACAATTTAGTAGATGTTCTATCACTTTTAGCTAGCACAGACGCAAGATCGAGCCTCCGCAGATCAACAATGAATGCATCGAGAAGGCGCTAATCCAACTTACAGGAGTAGTAAAATGTATTCTTGTGGTTCTTGTTTTCTTTGGTCTTGCTTTTCTAGTCAAAATTTTCGTTGGAGTTCTTGCAAAACGAAGGTGTGTTTGGGGTCGTGCGTTGGAGTTGGCCTTACAAGTGGGACCGCAGTTAAGGAAACCGACTATCGGCAAACCCCCACCTCGCCCGCCGCGCGATGGCTGAAGTTAGAGAAACGACGAGGTTGAAGAGATTGCTCTAGCATGGACTCCAAGAAATAATATGGTGTCAGATGGATGTCGTGGTGGTGGCGTGTGCCGTACTCCTGGACGTGAATGCTTGTTCTGGCCCATGCCATCCTACTACTCCTACTACTTACTCCTACTATATAGTATACTAGTATCGAGGATTCGAGGTACTGGTTACGTACAACGAACACATTAACATATGGCTAAAGTAAAAACACCCGCCCGACGCGCGAAGCATGTGAAGCTAGTACAAATAGTGTACTACTATTGTTGATTGGCCTCATCCGATAACCTGTTGCAATGCACGTACAATTATGTATTCGGAAAATATTTTTTTGCCTCGTCGCACCACTCACTCAGAGAAGCGACTCGAAAGCCATTCATGAATTTAGTAAGCTTATCACAGGCATATCATTTTATTACATACAACAGGTCATCAACCCACATCGACAACGAGGATACATTATAAATACTAAAGTTTTCACCACACAACAAATAACAAGCCATGAAATGAACTTCAACTCAACCATTCCGCGGCGTTGGAAACGCTTGCTTTGAACCACAAGTGATTCTCTGGGACGGGCCATCCATTGTCGATCTGGAGACCAACGTAGGACTGATTATCCAGGCTGAATCGGCCTACTATATCAGTACCAGGGTAGGGAACCACCCAAATGTCCGAGGTATAGACACAATTGTTTCTCATAAATGTGTCAACAACAGTTGGATCGCCTTTCACCATCATCGGATAGTTTTGTCCAAGGAAGAGCGAGTTTTCTCCAAGACTATCAATTTTGTGCCAGGGAGAAGGAGTTGGCGCTAGCACACTAGTATCCATCCCGAATACCATGCAACGGGTGTTGGAATAGGTCCGGGAGTGCGACCATGGGAGACACCTGCTTCCTTTGCAGTAACATCATCAGTTGGCTGTATACACACAAGAAGAGGTGATCCATCGGAATTAGTTGCCAGACGCCACAGAGTATACGGGCGCTTCTCGTGATCATCACCATCGGCATCTCCCCCTTGGTTATAAAATTTTTCAAGTATAGGTGGTGGGATGTTCACAGGACCTTGGAAACACAAGAAGAAGGTTAATTAGTAAAGGGAAACTTGCTAACCCGCATGCATGTGGATGAAACAATTATAATTACGATGGAAGACAAACATACCAAAACTACGAGGATACCATGCATAAAGAGTACCATGAGTGGTGGCAGCAAACACAAGGCCCTCGTATTGAATTGCATCACAGTACTCCTTCGTGCATAGAAATGGATTTTTGAGCAATATCCATCGAGTCAAACCACTAAGGATGGCAACAAGCTTGTCGAAGATAGCAACAACTTCATAGTTGTTGTAATTCCAAGAGCGGTTGGGAACTCGACAAATTGCTATCTTCCGTAGAAGACAGTCACCATGATCATATTTGAACGTGCATACATTACCGGTGTGCTCAACCTCTGGGCAGTGTGCTGAGATTTTTGGAAGTGGAACCCGGTCACGAGTGTACACATTCACAAGTTCCCACTCGCAGTTGGACCCAATGTAAACAACCCAATCTCCATTTGCGCCCGCCCAATCCTTTCCCTCGAGCGATGGCATCTTAACATCATACGTATCATTATCAAGCGGCATCAACTTGCACAGGGCGAGGCCTCCTTCGTGTCGGCGCTAGTCATCAGGGTCACGGCGAAGAACATAGGGGAGATCAAACTGCTCCTTGACTCTTAGGTTCCTTGCAATGATGTTATTAGTTGAGTCGAGAATGGGCTTGAACGAACCTGCCATGCTAGCTGAGGTGATGACGTCGCACTGATCAATGAGTTCCTCCACCACATCATCTTTCAGATTGGGGCAAGAATAACGGGGTCGTTCCGGCCAGTTCCCTCCATGGAGAAGACGATCGAACAATGGCAGAAGAAAGGGTGAAGGGCTGAAGGAAAATGGAGGAGGGAGAGGAAGAACGTGCGACAGCAGTTCCAAATCGAGAGGGAAAGGCGAAGAGTTGGTGGATGGTTGCGAGTTTGCCATGGTTCGCGAAGAGGCGCCCCGGCCTACACGTCCGTTCGGAAATACTCCTACTACTCGCCGTCGTCTCACTGATATGTTGGAATGGGACCACATGTCAATGAAACATGGTGTGTAATTTCTCGTGCAAAATGCGATCTGGCCGCGTTGGCCCGAGGTGCCGCATTAGTTATTGACCTTTATTTTTTTAATGGCGTGCCGATCAGTTTTGAAGCACGACTAACTGGTACTGTATGCAGAGAAAATATAAACTTCTCTACCACTACCCCACCTCCAGTACTAGTAGTATAAAAAAGATATATAGGCTGGAGCTTCAGCGCTTTCTTGCTAAGGGCTGCCCACTTACTTCTAGCACTACCACCCTCTCTCCAGATCTAAAAAAGATGCCCCCTCTCTCCCTCCTCACCGGTAGTTCTAGATCCGCCGGGGAAGAAAAGGACGTGCAGCGTTGACGCACTCGTCGTCGGCGAGCGAGGTCACGCACTGACGACAAGGCCATCCTCTCCGACCTAGCGCCCACGCGGGATGGCCTCCGTCCCCAAGATCACTGTCGTAGTGTGTGCGGAGGACGATGACCACAAGCGAAGCCACTTCCCGCCGACCCTCAGGTATGCTACCTCTTTTCGAGCCATAACCTTGTTCTATTGCCCCATCTTCTACGTCGTTGCATGTGGATCTTTTTCCACTCCATCATCTTCCCAATTTGCTATCCTCTACTGTGCTGGCCACGCAGACGAAAACCATAATTTGCACTATTAAAGGAAACCCTACTTCATGCAGACTAATCCATGTCTGGGTTGAATAAGGAAAGGAAGGGAGATTGTACTTTCCAAGAGAGTAGGCATCAAACCCGCATCTACGTTGAAAAGGGTAAAATCAGTAGCTAAGGAACGAGTCTCGTGTCTCTTGGTTGAAGAAGGGTAGAAAGGCATGACAACGCAATAGAGAATGACCAGGTCGATCGGTATGTTGTTCTGGAGAGTAGTCATCGAATCCACATATGCTGCCTAGATATTTGTTGCTCTGGGCAACCATACCTCCCTCACCACTCTGCGTCCGTGGAGGTACATCGTACTGGTGCGCCTACTGTCCGAATGGGCCTCCCATGCTCTTATTGCCACTTTTTTGCTGTTAGTATAACGCCAACAGTCAAGTCAAGCAATGCTACTGCTAAAGTGATGCCACATTTAACTAATGCCGCTCTCAGTCTAATGCCACCCATAAATTTAAGCAATGCCATTTAATGTCACTGGATTATTTCAGGGTTAGCTGTTGATTGTGGATGTATTAAAGATTTTTCAGCTAAGGCATTCTAATGCTGTTGCACAGCCAGTATACCAACGATGAAACTTGTTACTACCTTCAGATTTTTGCACTGTTAATGCTTATAGATTACATACCTCACTTTCATGAGATAAGTTAATTTTTTGTACAGTGTCACCAAAATGCCAAGGCGCTGATGTCATTTTATTTTGGTTAAACTGCACAGACAATTATGAAGACAAGAGGAAAGGTCAAGAGTGGGCACCTCCTCCTCCGGCTGTTCTCTTGAGGAGGTCTATATGTTTGTCTGTAATGCCTGTCGACTACATACCTGACATCATGATGTAATGTTAAGTCATTTCCTTTTGTACAGTGTCACTGAATTGTCAAGGCGGTGATGGCATTTTATTTTAGTAGAACTGCACCAAAATTTGCTTAAAAGAAGAGGAAAGGTCAGGAATGGCTCACTTTTCCAGAAAAAACTATGTATGCCTTCCTGACATCAGCCGCTGTTGCTTTATTTATTCCTTCAAACAGGTGGTTAGAAACAGTCTTGCTACCTTTTCCCATTAAGAAATTGGAATGCTTATATTTGTGAGTCTATGCTTCAACTAGTGCCACTTTTAGAGTAATCACACTTTCAATATCTATGCAAACAGGGATGCTCGATTTTAGTGGAACTGCACAAAAAGTCCAACTGGTTCAACATTAGGAGCATGTTTTTTTCCAAACCTTTATATCCAATTGGTGGCACTATGAGCTGTTCGTTACGAAGGTACATGGTTTGCAACTATCTTCCTACTCTTTTTGTACTGTCATTAGATAGTAATACTAGTGGTTTGAATGTGAATTTATTGGCAGGGTGGACCTACATTGGAGGTGCAGGACATGATTCAATGATTGGATGCTCAATTTCAGTTGTATCGATTTCACCTCTTCCATCACTGCGAACATGGATATCCTTGGTCTGATGAAGAATAGGCGCTATATTTCTGCTCTAAACCAGCAAATCAATTCAGTATGAAATTGTCCAGGGCAAAACATAACTGTATCAGATTTTCCAGTGCAGAACATGACAGATGCTAAGCGGAAGAGATATGTTTAAACCAAAAATACAAGGTGTGGTATATGTTTACTATCTGTTTGATATTTGCGCAGATAGAGATGTCTTCCCGTTGCTATTTGGCAAACAAACAAAGTGCCCGCAATTTTGGTTGAACTGCACAAGAGAATAGTATAGTCACTGCATGGAGTGCCATTTGAAAATAGACACAGAAAGATTAGATAGTCACTTCATGGACTGCAGAAAAGTAGTACTGTACTATTTATTGGCCAACACTAGGTGCTTCATTGCTTTGGTATGATTACACAATGGGCATCATTTAGCCTAAGTTAAAGTTTGTATTCCAAAAATAGTCTCGCCGTGTGATCGAGAGAAGACCAAATCATATTGCAGTGGATGTTCCTCCATCATGTGTGGTTCATTCTCATGTTTCCAGCTGCTAGTGAAACCACTTACGTTTGCAAGAGGAATTGTAGACTTCACAAACAAATTTGTCTTTCAGTCTGTACTGAATGTTGGCCAAGAGAAGCATCCATGTTTGTAGGAAGAACAAATGTTTTTTCTAGATCTTTGCTTTTGGAGCTACATATTTGTATATGATCTGTGAATCATTGAGATGCATTAACATGTTGATCTTATGTATGGGAATCGTACTAGTTAGTTTTAGTTGCGACGCAAGATCCAAAGTGGCTGATCTTTGCTTTTGCAGCTACATATTTGTATAAGATCTGTGAATCATTGAGATGCATTAACAGTTACTTATTTCTGTTCGCTTAGTGTTTACAAGTTACTGATGGATCACTAGCTAGCCTACAAATGCGCTCCTGGCAGTTTTATTTGCGACGCAAGATGCGAAGTGGCAGTTTTTTGAATAAAAATGCCTACCTCTGAAGAAACTGACAAGCTACACTATCGATCCTACACGGATAAAAATGCGAAGTGGCTGCATGCTGCTTCGCGTACTGCATGCGAGCGATTCTGAGTGCCTGCATGCAGCCAGCCGTAATTAAGGCAGCTAACTGATGCGAAAAAAGATACACTTTAAATCAGTGGAATCATTATTGACAAGGAGGGAGATGATTTGAGTGCACTCGTTTGACCGCCATGCCGGCGTGCGACCCATACGGGACGGGACGTCACAGTCATAATTTCAGTTTCTCTAGTTTTCCACGGCAAGCTGGCGCGCTAAGCCATTATGCATAGAATTCTGATGACTGTCGCGCTACCTTCCGCCTATAAGTACTGTTTCCCGGCCTTCTCAAGTGCCACCGTGACCCAACTCGCCATATCCTCATAAGCCCCCACCAGCCCGACGTCGCTCGCCACGTCCGCCATGCCCCCGCCCGTCTGCGGTATGTGACGCCGGAGGCGGTCACCGCCGGAACTAGTGTTCGGGTTTTCACCGGAAGGCAGACGGAGGGAGGAGGCATTCTATCTGTATTTAGATGGCAATGCGGAGATCGAGGAGTTGTTGGAGCGCGACCGCCTGGCGGAGGAGCAGCGTATCACTGATTTGCGCCGCCAGCGGGACATGGAGCAGCAGCGCACCGACGCTCTGAGTCACGAGTAGAGCGCCCGGAACTAGGCCGACTACGTGGAGGCCGGTGTCCGGCAAATAGCCCTGGAGGCTGTCGGGCATGCACGTGTTCGCGACGCTAATTTTTACTACCAGCTCGTCAAGTGGATTTCCCGCTTGGAAGCCGAAGCTTCGGTGGACCACGCCGGCATGGAAAGGGCCGACGCGCGCGAGCAACGCTCCCTATCGTACCTCTAGCAAGTCCAAAGCGAGGCGGAGGACGCCAGTGCCGGTGTTTAGCATGGACAGCAGATGGCGGCCGGCATCGTCTAGTTAGCTAAGAGTAAGTTAGTACTTGTATGCTACTAGAGTGTTAGTGGGAGTAGATAGTTAACTTGGCTATGATGGTTGTCAATGTGGAAGTTCAGTACTCTATATGTGGATCAGACCTGTTACTTTGCTCTGAATATTGAACTTTCCGTTTAAACGTATGGAATGGGCTGTTATTTGGGTTGTATTCGTCCTCCATGGTTTAGAGGCTGACTTGTGGGCCTAGCAAGTTGACGCGTACACAATCAGGAGATGATTGTACGTGGAGAGGATGACAACAGGGACCCACCAAGGTCATGGCAGTACGCAAGCAAGTGCCTCCTTATTTCAAGCCAGTAAAAAATGGCTCCTCCTAGTGGATTTCTGACATCTGGGTCCCATGCAATTGTCAACGTAGTCAATAAACGAGAGAATTTCACAACGAGCAGATGACACCAGGGACCCAGCAGCTCGCCTAGTTGTTTTTGTTTTGGGTTAATTTGATAAATGCCACTCCAAATCTGGTGTATCCGAGAAATGCCACTGCAATTTCCAAACTTTGAAAAATGCCATTTCATGCCATTTCTAGTGGCATTTTTCGAAGTCTGGAGTGGCATTTTTCAAAGTTTGCAAACTGCAGTGGCGTTTTTCAAAGTTTGCAAAAATTCCAGTGGCATTTTTCAAAGTTTGGAAATTGCAGTGGCATTTTTACGAATCGCCATAATTGGAGTGGCATTTATCTAATTTGTTTTTGAGACGGAAGCAGGGTGTCAACTGGGCTGTGCGGGACACTCTTGCCTGTCTAGACAGCCTTTTCTTTTATGTTTACCACACACCAACCCAGTAGTGTTTTTTCTTTCTGAAAATGGCTAGCCCAGTTTTTTTGTGATTTGTCAAGTAAGTCGCTTTATCACGCCCGTTGGGCTGCAAATCTTTCAAGACGAGGAGAGCTTCATTCGGCTGGCCGAGAAAATGGCCTATCAGTAATGAGAAATGGACTGTACATTTTTAAAACACATCAAACCGGCAATTATTTTCAAATATCTTTTTTCATTTCGAGATTTTAAATTGCATTGATTTTTATGCGTGGACAATTTATTGGATTTTATATTGATATATATTTATTTTTAAAATCATTCTGAATGTGACTCAAAATTTCGGGATTAAAAACAGTTCAGACCGCACCAACATATGCAAAATTTCGTATAATTTTTTAACCGTGGCCACAATATGGGCTGTAATGCTAACATAAAGAATATGGGCTCCAAAAAAACCTGTAAGAATTAGCAAATGGGCTGTAAATTATTTGAAATAATGGCAGATGGGCCGTATGCTGTTTTCCACAGATTTAAGGCTTTCCATAGATGGCCTGTATACTGTTGGATGTCCATCCAACGACCGTCGTGCTTCTTCAATCTTTGCTTTTCCCGCTCCAACCGCTCAAACAAGCGCCGACAGGACTGCCTGCTCCCTCCTCCCCGCGGCCGGCTGTGCTGCCGCGCAGGCCTCACCGCCCCACCGTACTCCCATCGCTGGCCTAGCCATCCCCCTACTCACCCACACCTGCTATTATTCTCCGGCGACGACAGACAAACCAGTAAACCCTCGTACATTCGTACTCCCCTCCGCATGGGAAACAAAACAACGGCCGAGTCTTCCCTGCCTCCGTGTCATTCCCTTCCTAGGCCTCGCCGTCGTCCACCGCCCTGGTGCTCTCGGCGTGGCGTGGTCAGCGTGGTCAACGACTGACATGCATCTAAAGTGGACTGTACGTGGAGAGGCTGACAGCTGGGTCCACGGCCGCACGCAAGGAAATGCCTCCTTATTACCCACAAAATAATGATTTCCTCCACCTGACATCTGGGACCCACCGAAACGGCCTCTGTATTTCGCGAAAAAAATGTTACTGTAGCTGACAGCTCGGACCCACCAGCTATATCTTCGCACGCAAGGAAGTGCATCCTTATTACGCACAAAAAAATGAATACTCCCCCTGCTAGCTAGGACCCAGTATAGTGGGCCTACTAAGTTGACGGGGACGAAGGGCTTTGTCAACTTAGTCAATATGCACGATTCTAGCTCGACTGACCGTACGATGTGCATCCAACGGCCGTAGTGCTTCTTCAACCTCTGGTCTTCTTGCTCCAGCCACCCAAAGCAGCGCCGGTCGTGCTGCCTACTCCTGCCTCCCGTGGCCGGCTGTGCTGCCGCGGGGGCCTCACCGCCCCGATACTACTCCCACCGCTGGTCAGGCCATCCCTCCACTCCACTCACCCACACCCC
This sequence comes from Triticum aestivum, assembly GCF_018294505.1. Classification (NCBI taxonomy): domain Eukaryota; kingdom Viridiplantae; phylum Streptophyta; class Magnoliopsida; order Poales; family Poaceae; genus Triticum; species Triticum aestivum. The sequence goes on from NC_057804.1 coordinate 123,685,212, forward strand.
CTGTTATTCTGCGGCGATGGCAGCGCAGCCGAACCAGTGAACCCTCGTACTCCTCTCTGCGTGGGCATCCACTGCCGCGTCTTCCCCGGCTCTGCGTCGTCCCCTTCCTAGGCCTCACCGTCGTCCACCGCCATGGTGCTGTCGGTGCGGTGTGGTCAATGTGGTCAACGACCAAATTCCATCGGAAGAATACTGTACGTGGAGAGGCTGACAGCTGGGTCCACGGCAGCCGCAAGGAAGTGCCTCCTTATTACGCGGAAAATAATTATTCCTCCACCTGACAGTAGGGACCCACCGGACGCCACCGGTATATCACGAAAAAAACGTTTGCCCCTGACTGCTGGGACCCACCCGACGGGCCACCGTATTTCACGAAAAAAATGTTCCCCCTGCTGTCAGCTCGGACCCACCGGAAGTGCCTCCTTATTACGCACAAAAAAATGAATACCCCCTGCTAGTTGGGACCCACCTTGGTGGGAGGCTGACTTGTGGGCCTACTAAGTTGACGGGGATGGAGGGCTTTGTCAAGTTAGTCAATATGCACGATTCTAGCTCCAGTAACCGTACGATGTCCATCCAACGGCCGTAGTGCTTCTTCAACCTCGGGTCTTCTTGCTCCAGCCGCCCAAACCAGCGCCGGTCGTGCCTCGTGCTCCTGCCTCCCGTGGCTGGCTGCGATGCAGCGGAGGCCTCACCACACCCTACTACTCCCAACACTGGCCAGGCCATCCCTCTACTCACCCATACCCCCTGTTATTCTGTGGCGACGACAGCCTCACACTGCAGCGAACCAGTGAACCCTCGTACTACTCTACGCGTGGGCATCCACTGCCGCGTCTTCCCCGGCTTTGCGTCGTCCCCTTCCTAGGCCTCGCTGTCGTCCATCGCCCTGGTGCGCTCGGCGCGGCGTGGTCAACGTGGTCAAGGAACGGCTTCCATCGGACGTGGACTGTACGTTGAGAGGCTGACAGCTGGGTCCACGGCCGCAGCAAGGAAGTGCCTCCTTATTACGTGCAAAATAATTATTCCTCCACCCGACAGCGGGGACCCACCGGACGGGCCACCATATTTCACGAAAAAAATGTTTGCCCCTGACTGCTGGGACCCACCAGCTACATCTTCGCACGCAAGGAAGTGCGTGACAGTCGGGACCCACCTGGTCGAAGCATACGTAGCGTTCTCATTCTGGTCGCGAACGTGTATGTACATATATACTTATTGATGTAGAGGCGCGCACGTGTCGTAGTAGAGGCGCACACGTAGCATGTACACGCACGTACAGCGGCCAGGGTGCAAGAAAGAAAATATGGCCACGTATGTGTTCATACGGGCGGGGTCTCGAACGCCTACTCGCGCATACGTACGGCCAGGGCTCGTGTACATGGCTGGGTCGGAACGGAGAAACAGCGTCGTCGTCGTGTTCGTGGGGAGGCAACGGAATGCGTCGTGTTCATGGGGAGGCAATGGAATGTGTTGTGTTCATCGGGAGGGCTTGGACGGAACAGGCGATGGAAACGAGGCCTGGCGTACCGCAGAATGGAGGAAACGGCCTTGTGTTCGACCGGCCACGTTTGAAATCTGATCCTGTTCATCGGGAGGGGTCTAGCGTACTGCAAAACGAAGGAAACGGACCTCCTACGATTGAAACGGGGGTCCTGTTGATCGGGAGGGGTGTGGCGTACCACAAAATGGACGAAACAGACTGGTGTTGGAGAGCTACGGTCGAAACGGGGGTCCTGTTCATCGGGAGGGGTGTGGCGTACCGCAAAACGGGACTCCACGGGATACTGTTCATCTCCACCATCGACCTCTTCCAGCCTCCACGGGCTCCTATTCATCCAGCCTCCACGGGCTCCTGTTCATCTAGCCTCCACGGGCTCATGTTCATCCGGCCTCCACCGTGCGCTACTCCACCGGCTACTGTTCAACCACCCCTCCACCGTCTACTGTTCATCCAGCCCTCCACACCACGGGGTCCTGTTCAACCACCCCTCCACAGGCACCCCTCCACCGTCTACTGCTCATCCAGCCCTCCACACCACGGGGTCCTGTTCATCCACCCCTCCACGGGCACCCCTCCATCGTCTACTGTTCATCCAGCCCTCCACCACACCACGGGGTCCTGTTCATCCAGAGGCAATGCCACCGCTCACTGTTTATCCAACCCCCCCCCCACCCTTCAATGCTCACTGTTCATCCAATCGATCGGCTTCAGTTAGCAGCAGTAGCAAAGGAATCGCTCGATCGGGTTCAGTTAACAGCCATCGATCAATCGCTCGGGTTCAGTAACGCGTAGCCTGCAATGCAATCGCTCGGGTTCAGCTAGAGCCCAACGCCTCGCTCGGGTTCAGTTAGAGCCAACGTCTCGCACACAAGCGTGTACGTGTACAAGAGAAACGCGCATCGCTCAGCCCCCGACCTCCCACCGCAACCGGGAACTCCCCGAAATTTTCCTCGCCCTCGCTTCTACCACGGGTTTTTCCGTCATGGATGGCCCAAAGAATGTCATGCAGCTGCGTCTCCCGCCCGCCCAGGACGAAAAGCACATTTTCTGTCATGATTTTTTGTCATAGAAGTAGGAGCCCACCACATCTATGATGATACCGGGTTTTGTCACAATTATCGTCATAGAAGTGTCATATGTGTGACAGAATTTTTTTTCGTTCGGCCCAAAATATCACGGATGTGTCTTTTTTTGTAGTGCCTCCACCATATTCCACCTCGATCATATCATCGTAGTGCTTAGGCGAAGCCCTGCGCCGGTAACTTCATCATCACCATCGCCACACCGTCGTGCTGACGAAACTCTCCTTCGACCTCAGCTGGATCTAGAGTTCGTGGGACATCACCAAGCTAAACATGTGCAGATCGCGGAGGTGCCATACGTTTGGTGCTTGGATCGGTTGGATCATGAAGACGTACGACTACATCAACCGCGTTGTCATAATTCTTCCACTTTCGGTCTACGAGGGTACGTAGACATCGCTCTCCCCTCTTGTTGTTATGCATCACCTAGATAGATCTTGCGTGTTCGTAGGAATTTTTTTGAAAGTACTGCGTTCCCCAACAGTGGCATCCGAGCCATGTCTATGCATAGATGTTATATGCACGAGTAGAACACAAAGAGTTGTGGGCGATAATAGTCATACTGCTTACCAGCATGTCATACTTTGATTCAGCGGTATTGTTGGATGAAGCGACTCAGACCAACATTACGCGAGATTGGTTCTACCGACGTGCTTTGCACAGGGCTGGCTAGTGGGTGTCTGTTTCTCCAACTTTAGTGGAATCGAGTGTGACTATGCTCGGTCCTTGTTGAAGGTTAAAACAACATACTTGATGAAAAATCATTGTGGTTTTTGATGCGTAGGTAAGAACGGTTCTTGCTAAAGCCCCTAGGAGCCACGTAAAACTTGCAACAACAAAGTAGAGGACGTCTAACTTGTTTTTGCAGGGCATGTTGTGATGCCATATGGTCAAGACATGATGCTATATTTATTGTATGAGATGATCATGTCTTATAAAAGAGTTATCGGCAACTGGCTGAAGCCATATGGCTGTCGCTTTATTGTATGCAATGCAATCGCCATGTAATTGTTTTTACTTTATCGCTAAGCGGTAGCGATAGTCGTAGAAGCAATAGTTGGCGATACAACAATGATGCTACGATGGAGATCAAGGTGTCGCGCCGGTGATGATGGTGATCATGACGGTGCTTTGGAGATGGAGATCAAAGGCACAAGATGATGATGGCCATATCATATCACTTATATTGATTGCATGTGATGTTTATCCTTTATGCATCTTATTTTGCATAGTTCGGCGGTAGCATTATAAGATGGTCTCTCACTAAATTTCAAGGTATAAGTGTTCTCCCTGAGTATGCACCGTTGCGACAGTTCGTCGTGCTGAGACACCATGTGATGATCAGGTGTGATAAGGTCTACGTTCACATACAACAGGTGCAAGCCAGTTTTGCACATGCAGAGTACTCGGGTTAAACTTGACGAGCCTAGCAAATGCAGATATTGCCTCGGAACACTAAGACCGAAAGGTCGAGCGTGAATCATATAGTAGATATGATCAACATAATGGTGTTCACCATTGAAAACTACTCCATCTCACGTGATGATCAGCCATGGTTTAGTTGATTTGGATCATGTGATCACTTAGATGATTACAGGGATGTCTATCTAAGTGGGAGTTCTTAAGTAATATGATTAATTGAACTTTAATTTATAATGAACTTAGTACCTGATAGTCTTTTTGCATGTCTATGTTGTTGTAGATAAATGGCCCGTGCTACTGTTCCGTTGAACTTTAATGCATTCCTAGAGAAAGCTAAGTTGAAAGATGATGGTAGCAACTACACGGACTGGGTCCGTAACTTCAGGATTATCCTCATTGCTGCATAGAAGAATTACGTCCTGGAAGCACCGCTGGGTGCTAGGCCTGCTGCAGATGCTACTGATGACGTTAAGAACGTCTGGCAGAGCAAAGCTGATGACTACTCGATAGTTCAGTGTGCCATGCTTTACGGCTTAGAACCGGGACTTCAACGACGTTTTGAACTTCATGGAGCATATGAGATGTTCCAGGAGTTGAAGTTAATATTTCAAGCAAATGCCCGGATTGAGGGATATGAAGTGTCCAATAAGTTCTATAGCTGCAAGATGGAGGAGAATAGTTCTGCAGTGAACATATACTCAGAATGTCTGGGTACCACAACCACTTGACTCAACTGGGAGTTAATCTTCCTGATGATAGTGTCATTGACAGAGTTCTCCAATCACTGCCACCAAGCTACTAAAGCTTCGTGATGAACTATAATATGAAAGGGATGGATAAGACAATTCCCGAGCTCTTCGCAATGCTAAAAGCTGCGAGGTAGAAATCAAGAAGGAGCACCAAGTGTTGATGGTCAACAAGACCACCAGTTTCAAGAAAAAGGGCAAAGGTAAGAAGGGGAACTTCAAGAAGAACGGCCAGCAAGTTGCTGCTCAAGTGAAGAAGCCCAAGTCTGGACCTAAGCCTGAGACTGAGTGCTTCAACTTCAAAGGGACTGGTCACTGGAAGCGGAAATGCCCCAAGTATTTGGCAGATAAGAAGGATGGCAAAGTGAAAGGTATATTTGATATACATGATATTGATGTGTACTTAACTAATGCTCATAGTAGCGCCTTAGTATTTGATGCTGGTTCCGTTGCTCATATTTGCAACTTGGGCTACGGATTAAGCGAAGATTGGCTAGGGACGAGGTGACGATGCGCGTGGGAAATGGTTCCAAAGTCGATGTGATAGCGGTTGGCATGCTACCTCTACATCTACCTTCGGGATTAGTTTTAAACCTGAATAATTGTTATTTGGTGCCAACGTTGAGCATGAACATTATATCTGGATCTTGTTTGATGCGAGACGGCTATTCATTTAAATCAAATAATGGTCGTTCTATTTATATGAGTAATATCTTTTATGGTCATGCACCCCTGATGAGTGGTGTATTTTTGTTGAATCTCGATAGTAGTGATACACATTTTCATAGTATTGAGGCCAAAAGATATAAGTTTAATAATGATAGTGCAACTTATTTGTGGCACTGCCGTTTAGGTCATATTGGTGTAAAACGCATGAAGAAACTCCATGCTGATGGGCTTTTGGAATCACTTGATACTTGCGAACCATGCCTCATAGGCAAGATGACTAAGACTCCGTTCTCCAGAACTATGGAACGAGCAACATACTTGTTTGAAATAATACATACCGATGTATGTGGTCCGATGAGTGTTGATGCTCGCGGCGGGTATCGTTATTTTCCGACCTTCACAGATGATTTGAGAAAATATGGTTATATCTACTTAATGAAACATAAGTCTGAAACATGTGAAAAGTTCAAAGAATTTCAGAGTGAAGTGGAAAATCATCGTAACAAGAAAATAAAGTTTCTACGATTTGATCGTGGACGAGAATATTTGAGTTACGAGTTTGGTCTTCATTTGAAAAAATGCAGAATAGTTTCGCAACTCACACCACCCGGAACACCATAGTGTAATGGTGTGTCCGAACATCGTAACCGCACTTTATTAGATATGGTGCGATCTTTGATGTCTCTTACTGATTTACCGCTATCATTTTGGGGTTATGCTTTAGAGACGGCTGCATTCACGTTAAATAGGGCACCATCTAAATCCGTTGAGACTACTCCTTATGAACTGTGGTTTGTCAAGAAACCCAAGTTGTCGTTTCTGAAAGTTTGGGTCTGCGATGCTTATGTGAAAAAGCTTCAACCTGATAAGCTTGAACCCAAATCGGAGAAATGTGTCTTCATAGGATACCCAAAGGAGACTGTTGGGTACACCTTCTATCACATATCCGAAGGCAAGATATTCGTTGCTAAGAATGGATCCTTTCTAGAGAAGGAGTTTCTCTCGAAAGAATTGAGTGGGAGGAAAGTAGAACTTGATGAGGTAATTGTAGCTGCTCCCAAATTGGAAAGTACTATATCACATAAATCAGTTCCAGTGATTCCTACACCAATTAGAGAGGAAGCTAATGATAGTGATCATGAAACTTCAGATCAAGTTGCTACTGAACCTCGTAGGTCAACTAGAGTAAGATCCGCACCAGAGTGGTACGGTAATCCTGTTCTGGACGTCATGTTACTAGACCATAACGAACCTGATTCTGCGAAATGGCTTGAGGCCATGAAATCTGAGATGGGATCCATGTATGAGAACAAATTGTGGACTCTGGTTGACTTTCTCGATGATCGGCAAACCATCAAGAATAAATGGATCTTTAAGAAGAAGACTTACGCTGATGGTAATGTTACTATCTACAAAGCTTGACTTGTTGCGAGCACACCAGCCAACCGACAGCCTAGGAGCTCCGCCGCCTCGAGGGGTGCAGCTTCCAATTGCAAATCGATTGGCCCAGAATAAAAATTCAGACAACTGATGCCTAAATAAAGTGATTTGAGATGAGGGTGCGACCTATCTGGCGACATGGTGAAGTAGGCAGGTCCAGCTGCCGAGTCGGTGAGGCTGGCGCGGTTGCGGTGGCGACCGGCGGCAAGGAAAGAGCGATGTCATGACGGTCGACGGCTACGCCGAAGCAGCGCCAGGACTCTGGACGGATCCGAAGTTGGAGCCGCTCCGGCGCCGTGAGCAACAGCGGGGGTGAATCGGCTCCGGTATGGTTCACGCGGCCGTCGTCGAGGCAACACCATCAGCATGGAGTAAGAGGCACACGACCCAGTGCACGATGGCAAATGGACAGCGTCTCCGGCATTAGGGAGGAGGGCGGCTGTGAAATTGGTGCGGTGGGGGCGCCATGGACGTGGGGCTGAGGTTTCGCGGATCGAGAGAAGGGAGCTTCCCGGGGAGAAGGTGATTTGGTGCCCACGAGGTATGAATGGGGGCGGGGGGGGGGGTGTGGGGGGTGGGGGGGGGCGGGGGGGGGGGAATTTGGAGGCGAGTGGAACCATGTCTTATAGACGCATTTGTCTGAAATGTGAGGGGGAGTTACAGTTCTACCCTTGCCTATAGGCTTACCGGCTTGGGTCTGTGTACTGAGGGTCGGGGATAGTAGAGTAACTTTGCTTCTGTGGGCGGGAGCGATTTCGGGCGAGGAGGGCATGTTTTGAACTATAGTGGGCGTGAGCGATTTCGGGCGAGGAGAGCGTGTTTTGAAATAGTGGGCGCGAGCTATTTCGGGCAAGGAGAGCGTGTTTTGCCAACCATGGTTTATGAATTATTCGGCACATGTCATAACGGCCAAGGAGAAGGCGCGCTTGGATGAAGTTATGAACCTACCCTCGATGTACAACAGGCCAATTGATGCGTGTCCCACATAGGACGGGAATTTCGCGTCTCCCATTTATTTGCTCGGGCGAATTCCACCGAGCAGAGAGGATGTTTAACGGTTCATTCAAATTTTGGGAGAACGAGCATCCACGTCTACCTTACCAAGTCGATTCGGATCAAATTTTGAAATATTAGCTTGCCACTTCTTTTTTAGATGGAGAGATGATGCTCGGGAGTAATGTGTTTTTACATGCTCGTTGCTAGCGATTTACTATATGACAAATAGTTGACCCACTCAAAAACGGGAATCAAACCCAAAATGAAATATCTCGATTCAATGAAATAGCTCGTTCAGTAGGTCAAAATAGTGAACTAAATCCAAAATTGAACACCTCAATCGAGTAGCATGTTGTACAGTATTATAGTACTCCATGAACATGTTGAAAGTCAAATTAATGAACTTGTTTGATATACACATATATCCGTTCATGTGTGGATTGCAGAAAACATGTTGTCCAATTTAAATATTTGAATTCAAGTTTATATCGAAACATGGTTTATATCAGTCTTTGATGCATAAAACGCGACCTCCCCCTCTCCCGGACTCCTGTTCTCTCTCTCTCTCTCTCGCCGACAATCTTCAATTCTGTCGCATGCATGCGACACAAAAACCTTGTTGGTCCCTCTCCCTTTCTCTCCATCTCTCTCTCTCTTTGTGTGTGTGTGTGGGGGGGGGGGGTCTTTCTAGTTCTCATGCATATATACACCATCTATAGGTCTCTCTCGCACACTATGTATGATACTCTAGCTAGTCCAAGCTATATATCTTGGGTGCACTCATCGTACGCACACAGATTCCTTGGCTCTTTGCCTGTAACTCTCTCACGCACCACTATGTCATCTCGGAGCTCTTCCCCCCCTCTCTCAAACTCTCCATCCACCTGGGTCACACATACACATGCATATCTCACTCGCACTCGATAGGCCCATCTAAAACTCTATCTCTCCCCCTCATTCTCTCTCCATCTCACACGTGCAGACACACAATCTCATGCCCAGCTAGCCAAGTATGATAGTCTCTCACTCAATTGTAGGCACACGCAGTCCCCCCTATATGTATATGACTAGCTAATCTTAGTCTCCATCACAAACATGTGCATGGTCTATCTCGATTTCTCTCGGGGCATCTTTCTATCGCGCACGCACTCCCTCGATCTCCCACCCATATAGTCCCCTCACGATCTTGACGGGATCTCTCTATCACAAACACACCCTCTCTCCCTCGCCATGCGTCCATGCCATCCATGTGTCCCTCTCGACCTTTGTTCCTTGTTGGCCACACCTCTATTGGATATGTGCTACAGGGGTGTCTCTCTCCGTTCCAAACAATCACACACTAGCCATCTTCGTGTATCTCCTCGCCTTGCTTTTCCATCTCGGAGATGCATGCGTGATATGTTCGCATAAGAAATGAAAAAACACACACTCTCTCTAATTTATCGTTTGTTGTCATTTTCTCTTTCACACACATACTCTTTTTGCACACTTACTCATTCTCCTTCCCACGCACTTGATCTGTCTCGACTGAGGCACTCTCCTCGGTCCATAGCATATAGATTTATTGAAAAGTCAAACATCACAAAGTTTGACCATGTACGTGGAGAAAAAGAATTACATCTAGTACGTCAAACATATACCATTAGATTCACCATGAGATGTAGTTTTGTATGATGTATCTTTGGTATTGTATATATAAATAACATTTGCGTAAACTTGATCAAAGTTTCCAAAGTTTGCCTTCTAAAAAATTTACATGCACTCCATTATCGAGCGGATGGAATATCTCTTTCCCCCTCTCAGCTATATGACGCACCACTCAGCCTTATCGGGGCTCCTCAATCTCTCTCAAACTTTATTGGTCAGTTTGGTTCGTGACCTGACCCTCATGCCTTGATGGCAGGTACTGTCTGGTGTGGATGTGAGATGTAAAACATTTCTGCCTAGCCAGGCTTGTATGTTGCTGAAGCATTTGGTTCATGCCTGGGCCAGGCAAAGCATCAACATCCCATCAATCAATCCATGCATCAATTTATTTAATGCTAATATCCATCCATGTTGCTGTTAGCCTCGTGGGCACACGACCAGGCACAGCCAGGGGTTCGAAATCGGTCGCCTGGGCAGGCTACTTGCAGTGTCTGGAGTTTAGCCAAGCTAATTAAACTGCAAGGGAACCCAGGCCAGGCAGGCTTTCTTTTTCACGGGGTAGCAACCAAACAAGCGTGCATGAAATCCAGCCACAACCCCAGGCCAGGCAAAAGATGCTCAGGACGCAAGCCAAAATGGCCTTATATCTCCCTAGTTCACACATACACATGTCTTGCTCGCGCTATACATATAGACCCATCCAACACTCTCTGCCCTTGTTCTCTCTCCATGTGACACACACCCCCCTAAGTACCATAATCCCTCAATCCATCATAGGCGCAAGCACTCCCCCCTCCTAAGTATGATTATCTCTTACTAGCCATCAGGAACACACGTATTGTCTCCTTCCATGCATACGTCTATCTCGATATCTCTCGGGGCATCTTCTATCGCGCACACACCTTGTAACTCGATCTCCCACCCATGTTCTCCCGTCACGATCTCCAGGGGATCTCTCTATGACAAACATACACTCTCTCCTCCCCATGTCTGCATTTTCTCCATACGTCTCTCTCGACCTCTCTCCCTTGTTTGTCAGACCCCTCCTGGCCACGTGCTAGGGGTCTTGCTCTCTCGGTTCCAAACAACCATGCATGTGTGATATGTTTGCATAAGACACGCACGCTTTTTCTCTACTTTTATCGTGTGTTGTCCATGTCTCTTTCACACACACACACACACACACACACACACTTTTTTCACTCACTCACCCTCTCTCTCTCTCTCTCTTGTTAGGGACTCTGTCACATCCAGAAGCATATGGATGTTTTGAAAAGTCAAACCTCAGAAAAGTTTGACCAGTTATATGTGGAGAAAAACATTTACATCTGGAACGATCATTAGATTCATCACAACATGAAATTACTTCATACTATCATTTATATTTGGTATTGTAGATATAAGTAATTTCTTTGTAAACTTGGTCAAAGTTTCAAAAGTTTGACTTCAAAAACTGTTGGAACTACATTATCGAACGGAGGGAGTAGCTCTTTCTCTCTCTCTGCTATCTCTCACGGGCCTCCCCTCTCACTCGAACTCTCTATACCGACGGATTATACTCTCACTGTGTCAGCGTATAGCTCCGTATACTGTTTAGTTGGCCGGTCAACCAATCTGCATGCTGCCTTGTCAGCTCGTGTTCTGTATCTTCGTGTGCTGGCCCATGTGGTAGTGGGTGAAAATAACTAAACTAGAGGCCCATCTGACACGCAGTGAAGTAAACAAAGTTGAAACCACTTGGGGTAGCACCCTGCACGCTAGTAAATTGAGGGTGCATTGAGGACAAACTTCTTCTGCGCGAAGGACGCACTCACGCACAATTCACCACTGCACGGCGGCATGCACAGAAGGACGCACTCGCGCACACCCAGCACACAACACACACCAGCACACGTGTACACCGGCGTCGCCGCCGGTTGAGATGGACGGCGAGGCAGCCAACAAGCAGAGGCGGCTCGAGCCAAAACCGCATCCGGCGAGCCTGGACTTCATCAGCAGCCTCCCTGATGACACGCTGCTCGTCATCATCAGCCTCCTCCCCACCAAATCTGCTGCGCGAACCGCCCTGCTCTCCCGACGGTGGCGCCCCCTCTGGCGCTGCGTCCCCCTCAACCTCACCATCGAGAGCTGCCTCTGCGACGGGGTTTGCAAACGCATGGCCGCAGTCTCCAAGATCCTTTCATCGCACCCTGGGCCAGCCAAACGCATTGACATCCGCATGTTCAGTACCAACTTCAAGGTCCAACCCAAGTTCGACGAGTGGTTCTTATCCCCACCCTAGATCAGCTCGAGGAGCTCAGCTTTGAAGCTGGATGATGTCACTCTCTGCCGCCGTCCGTGCTCCGCCTCACGCCAACGCTGCACCGCGCCTGCTTCAGCTCCTGCTATCTTCCCTAGATTAATGCCGTGCCCGCTCTTCTTCTCCCTCAACTCAAGCAGCTGGACCTCTTTGACGTTGTCATCTCGAAGAAGGCTATGGAGCATCTGCTCTGCAGCTGTACTGCGCTTGAGTACCTTCATCTTGAGCAGATCCACGGGTACATTAGCCTCCACATTGCCTCGACGAATCTCCGATGGATTTATGTGTCTTGTTGGCCCCGCAACAAGACATCAATTGGGAAGAGATCGCTCGAGCTGTTCCACGTTATGGTCATTGAGAATGCGCCTTTCCTTGAGAGATTGCTTGTATCGGATCTAAAATTTCCAACAAAAATCAGGGTCATTGACGCGCCGAAATTGACAGCGTTGGTGTACTCGTCTGCCAAATTCTCCAAACTCTTTATTGGATCCGTAATCGTTCAGGTACATCACTCATCTTCTTCTCCGTCTTCTTGAAATTCACATTTTTAAATTTCTTCTTGATGTATTTACGACCGTCTTCCAGAAAATGATTCCCACAAGCTTGACCCAGTCCATGCGCACAGTGAAGATCTTAGCACTAAAATCTATCGGCCCCAATCTGGATCAAGTTGTTGGATTCCTTACATGCTTTCCGTGCACGGAGAAGCTACTCATCGAGGTGAAACTTCTTTCCTATAAGTAAACGGTAATCACAACGTAGCTCAATTTTTTCGTAATTTTCCCAAATTACGATGACAAGTGTAGTGTTCAAAACTGCATCTACGCACTGCACCGAAAGAAATGTTTTTAGTATTTTTTCTCACGTGATCACCTGCATCGTTTTTATGCTGTACTACTATAGTAGCCTAGGCTAGTCATAGTGGAAAGTAACTTAGACTACTCCAGTAACTCTATGGTTACCCTAAGAGCAAGTACTACCTCCGTCCTGGTTTACTCTTCCAATTTTGTAGTATCAAAATTTGACCATAGATTTAACTGACAAAATGTTAATGCATGTCACTAAGAACTATATCGTTGGATTCGTATTTGAACATAATTTCAAATGGTGTAATTTTTAGTGACATGCATTGGCATTTTCTTAGGTAAATCTATGGTCAAAATTTTATACTAAATACGAGGTAGTATTCCCTCCGTCCCAAAATTTTTGTCTTACATTTGTTTAGATATGGATGTATCTAACACTAAAATGTAACTAGATACATCCGTATTTAGACCAATTTAAGACAAGAATTTTGGGACGGAGGGAGTACAAATGTGGGCTATGTAGGCCAAAACATGTGCCAAATTCACTTGTGATGCATTTGGCATCGATGCCCCTCCATTGCTCACCTGGTGTCCCAATCTGGATCACCTACTTTGCTCCGGTGCCAAATTAACTCACGCAATGAAAAAACACTGCGTGGGAGAGAGAGAGAGGACTGAGGCAATAAAAAAACACTTGTTTGGGAGAGTGAGAGGCTGGTGTAGTTGGGTTGATTGATTTGTTTATACATGTGGGTCTGTGTGCACAGTGGTGCCAACTCTCTCACGTCGCGAGAGCGGTGCCAAAATCTTTTTGATTTGACATCGATGCGTGTTATGTGGCATACTTTTGCAAAATATGGCATCGGCCACATAGTGGAAGCCAACAAATTCCCAAGCTCTTCACGTGCTCCTAGTTAAATGAGAGGAAACAGAGAGAGAGAGAGAGAGAGAGAGTGAAAAAATATCACTAGCCAGCCAACCCTATCGTATGAGCGAATGACATTGGTACCTCTTGATGACACGGCAATCTTATGCAGCAAGCTGCTCTAATATGTTCTCTTCTTTTGCAGATAAAAAAAGACCCGAAAGTGAAAAATGTGTTGCACTATAACAATCTCATCGAATGCCTTGATCTCCATCTTACAGAAATTGATTTGATCAACTACCGAGGCAGCACATTTGAGATTAAATTGGCCAGGTTCTTTGTTCTGGAGGCAAGTGTGCTCAAGGTAATGAGGTTTGGCGTTCTCTGGCGCAACAATGAATGGCGTGCTGATCACCGCAAGCGTCTAAGCCTAAATGACAAAGTCTCCGCAGAAGCTGATTTTTTTTTGAAACATCAAGTGGCCAGAGACTCAAAAACTTATTTGCCCATTAGTGACTTGTCAGGGCGGTGGATTTTAGTTTGTACGATAATGCTGCATCCACCTAAAGTAACGAAAGTTCTTACGTAAACTTCCTAGTAATTCCCTCTTCGTAGGTGCAGCATTACTCCTGACATTTGTAATATTAGTTTGAAACTTGTAATATTGCCGTGTCCTATTCCTGCGTTTTCAAAATCCTGCAAATCAAACAGGTCCTGAGTTGGTGATGATGTTGTGCCTCCCATCTTTCACCAATAGCCGTCGGATCTAGATCTGACGCATACAAACCAAGCTTCTCCATTTTTGCAAAAAGATGCCCGCACTTGTTCCCTATTTACAAACAACTCCTTGTCTCTCACAATCAGCCTCTTCTCCTCCCCACCACATCTAGGAGTAGAAGGCCATGGAAAAATCTGGCGCGATGGCCGCTGTCGGAGCTGTCCACCCCCAATCTTGGTGTTCCGTGCAATGCACGGGCATCTACGCACAGGAAATTATGTCGAACATGGCTAGTTGTAAGCAGGCTAGCTATACAGCCATGATGATAGTGACTGCAGACGGCAAGGATGACTATGGTATGCCGAACACGTCGCCTATACTCAGGTGTCGTCTCCGGTGCAGGGTCTTGTCACTTCACTGTGAGGAGCAGCACGTAATAATTTGACCAACGGGTAGTACAGTGCTAGTACTCCTACTACTACATTGGTAGTACTACTACTAGTACTAGTAGCACCACCGTCTGGATTTAGGAGTACTACCATGTCCATCTGGATTTTAGTATTTGACTAGCAATATCTAGTAATGCATGTCACCAAAAATGTACTACTCCCTCTGTAAATAAATACATGGTGTTTTATTCCTATCGACGAGAGAACTTAATGTTTTTTTTCTAACTAGAGTACTAATAGGATTACATGCAACAAACTAAACACTGCATGCCATGTTTGGTAGTCTCAAGTCATTGAAAGCATGCACGGCCCACATCTCTCATTGGTTGATATGTCACGAAATAAGAAACAAGGAGGGAGTTAATGCACCGTGCCTAAGTATTTTGGGATTATTTGGTTTCCGTAAGGTGACTTACACAACATTTTTGTTTACATGCATTAACATTTTATTAGTCAAATCAAAGGTCAAAACTTGGCGCAAAATGCAAAGGGGACCAATAAACCAGTAAACATCAAACTTCTCTCATTTGGCCCCAACTAGAGTTCTGGTGAGATGACTATACTGCACCGGCACAGAGGGGGACGCAGCTTCATTGACTTACAACAACTGCCTTTGGGTGAATGAGACGTGGCCCCAGGGGGTGGCTGGCCCACCTATCATACAGCCAAAGGCAGGTGCAGTAGAGGGCCGAGGAGTAGTACGGAATCCTATGCACCTGCGCACGCTAACCAAGTGCTGAGTGATCACTCGAATCGCAAGATCAGTTGACTAGAAGCTACACTAGACCCATGGAGGCGATGAGCGCGAGCATCAGCCGGCTGTGCCGGATGGTCCACGACGCCAGCCTGCGGCCCGGCATAGGGGAACGTCTCCAGGTAGTATTGCTTGAGGCCGCCAGGGCGAGGGGCCGCTTGGACGACAGCTTCGTCTCCTTGTTCGACGAGGTCCTTGTTGGTTTCCTCGACAAGTTCACCGTCGCAAGAAGCTTGCAGACGACTTTGATGTAAGCCTCCAGCCGACGCGCCTAGGATCTGCGATGCCCGCCACCCTCAACGGCCACTATGGTAACAACCTCTTTGACGCATTTGTGGCCCTGCGACTACCCGCCGTTGTGCTGGAGAATGTCCACCTCGAGGTTGCGCTCGCCGCGCAGCGCCTGGCGCAGCAAGACACCATCGACATAATCACCCACGTCTATGTGCAAATCGTCCACAAGGACTACTACATGCAAGAGGAGGATGATAGGACGCTAGCCTTCTTGGAGCGCAGGGCCACCTTGGACGACACTCTTCAGAAGTACGTTGAGCTCGCCGCCAACGCCGCTGCTCCTCACACGTCGATTGGTGACCCGGCGCACTAGGGCGTGAGGATGTCGTTGAACGTTGATGGATCCGTATGTATTTTTATCTTTCCGTCAAATCCATGTAGTAGTATATGATACTACAGTAATTATCTTACCTTTCGCATCAACTTCATAATTTTCGTACGTACTCCATGCATGAATGGCGCCAGAACCAAACTTCTCATTACTCTAGGCAAAATCGTTATTTTCTATCTATCGGTCGCACCATGGAGCAGAACCAAATTTTACAAGTTATGAGTTCAAAAGGAAAAGCCTGCCGTGTTCGCGTCGCACCCCCACATGGTTGGTCCGGCACGCCGCTCAAGCGGGAATGCGTGCGGTGTTGCATTTTCACTTACGAGTGGGACCGCAGTTGAGCTAACCAACTATCGGCAAATCCCCACCCCGCCCACCGGGCGATGGCTGAGAAAACAGGATGGAGAAGAGATGGCTGTAGCATGGACTCCAAGAAAATTGGTGTCGCATGGGACTCGTGCGGGTGGCGTGTGCCGTACTGCTAGACGTGAATGTTAGTTATGGCCCATGCCACCCCACACTATCGAGCCTATATCGAGGTATGTCGAACAAATTTCCTGCAGTTCGTGCTCAGCCCTCCTCTATCTCTCTTCTCAGCCAGCCAGCGGACGCGCGGAGCCCGTCGTCTGTTTGCTCACATGTGGCCCCACATGTCAGTGAAAACGCAAGAGGACCCACTGAACCTACACATCTTTCACCGCGACGTGCTGGTGATGAAAAACAAATCCAATAAAGATCTTTGGTGGCTGCTTTTGGAGTTACTCAAGAGTAGTAAGATTCTATTTACAGTTTAACCCAAGATGCACATCTCGTGGCTTCAACTACCACTCTATTTTGTTTCATGACACGACCTGGATGCTGGATATCCCACGTGTCGGCAAAAGGAGGAAGAACCCGACCAAATCTTCGGTTCTGCTCTCGGATTAGACTAGTTGTGCTAACTTAAAAATTTTATTGTGTACTCCCTCCATTCCAAAATACTTGACTTCCATTTGTCCAAAAATGGATGTACCTATATACTAGGACATGTCTAGTTACATATATATTTTGACAAATAGAAGACATGTATTGTGCAATGGAGGGAGTAGAATGGATGCAAGTTTTTGTATTGGGAACAAGAGTACATCCATATATTGATAGAGCACAATTTAGTAGATGTTCTATCACTTTTAGCTAGCACAGACGCAAGATCGACCCTCCGCAGATCAACAATGAATGCATCGAGAAGGCGCTAATCCAACTTACAGGAGTAGTAAAATGTATTCTTGTGGTTCTTGATTTCTTTGGTCTTGCTTTTCTAGTCAAAATTATCGTTGGAGTTCGTGTAAAACAGAGGTGCGTTTGGGGTCGTGCGTTGGAGTTGGCCTTACAAGTGGTACCGCAGTTAAGGAAACCGACTATCGGCAAACCCCCACCTCGCCAGCCGCGCAATGGCTGAAGTTAGAGAAACGACGAGGTTGAAGAGATTGCTCTAGCATGGACTCCAAGAAATAATATGGTGTCAGATGGATGTCATGGTGGTGGCGTGTGCCGTACTCTCAGACGTGAATGCTTGTTCTGGCCCATGCCATCCTACTACTCCTACTACTTACTCCTACTATATAGTATACTAGTATCGAGGATTCGAGGTGCTGGTTACGTACAACAAACACATTAACATATGGATACAGTAAAAACACCCGCCCGACGCGCGAAACATGTGAAGCTAGTACAAATAGTGTACTACTATTGTTGATTGGCCCCATCCGATAACCTATTGCAATGCACGTACAATTATGTATTCGGAAAATATATTTTTTCCTTGTCGCACCACTCACTCAGAGAAGCGACTCAAAAGCCATTCATAAATTTAGTAAGTTTATCACAGGCATATCATTTTATTACATACAACAGGTCATCAACCCACATCGACAATGAGGATACATTATAAATACTGAAGTTTTCACCACACAACAAATAACAAGCCATGAAAATGAATTTCAACTCAACCATTCCGCGGCGTTGGAAACACTTGCTTTGAACCACAAGTGATTCTCTGGGACGGGCCATCCATTGTCAATCTGGAGACCAACGCAGGACTGATCATCCAGGCTGAAATGGCCTACTATATCAGTACCAGGGTAGGGAACCACCCAAATGTCCGAGGTATAGACACAGTTGCTTCTCATAAATGTGTCAACAACAGTTGGATCGCCTTTCACCATCATCGGATAGTTTTGTCCAAGGAAGAGCGAGTTTTCTCCAAGACTGTCAATTCTGTGCCAGGGAGAAGGAGTTGGCACTAGCACACTAGTATCCATCCCGAATACCATGCAATAGGTGTTGGGATAGGTCCGTAGAGTGCGACCATGGGAGACACCTGCTTCCTTAGTAGTAACATCATCAATGGGCTATATACACACAAGAAGAGGTGATCCATCGGAATTAGTTGCCAGGCACCACAGAGTATCGGCATCTCCCCCTTGGTTATAAAAATTTTCAAGTATAGGTGGTGGGATGTTCACAAGACCTTGGAAACACAAGAAGAAGGTTAATTAGTAAAGGGAAACTTGCTAACCCGCATGCATGTGGATGAAACAATTATAATTATGGTGGAAGACAAACATACCGAAACTACGAGGATACCATGCATAAAGAGTACCACGAGTGGTGGCAGCAAACACAAGGCCCTCGTATTGAATTGCATCACAGTACTCCTTCGTGCACAGAAACTGATTTTTGAGCAATATCCATCGAGTCAAACCACTAAGTATGGCAACAAGCTTGTCGAAGATAGCAACAACTTCATAGTTGTTGTAATTCCAAGAGAGGTTGGGAACTCGACAAATTGCTATTTTCCATAGAAGACAGTCACCATGATCGTATTTGAACGTGCGTACATTACCGGTGTGCTCAACATCTGGGCAGTGTGCTGAGATTTTTGGAAGTGGAAACCGGTCACGAGTGAACACATTCACAAGTTCCCACTCGCAGTTGGACCCAATGTAAACAACCCAATCTCCATTTGCGCCCGCCCAAGCCTTGCCCAGGGCGAGGCCTCCGTCGTGCCGGCGCCAGTCATCAGGGTCACGGCAAAGAAGATTGGGGAGATCAAACCGCTCCTTGACTCTTGGGTTCCTTGCAATGATGTTATTAGTTGAGTCAAGAATGGGCTTGAACGAACCTGCCATGCCAGCTGAGGTGATGACGTTGCACCGATCAATGAGTTCCTCCACCACGTCATCTTTCAGATCGGGGCAAGAATAACGGGGTCGTTTCCGGCCAGTTCCCTCCATGGAGAAGATGATCGAACAATGGCAGAAGAAAGGGTGAAGGGCTGAAGGAAAATGGAGGAGGGAGAGGAAGAGCGTGCGACAGCAGTTCCAAATCAAGAGGGAAAGGCGAAGAGTCGGTGGATGGTTGCGAGTTTGCCACGGTTCACGAAGAGGCCCCCCGGCCTACACATCCATTCGGAAATACTCCTACTACTCGCCGTCGTCTCACTGATATGTTGGAATGGGACCACATGTCAACGAAACATGGTGTGTAATTTCTCGTGCAAAATGTGATCTGGCCGCGTTGGCCCGAGGTGCCGCATTAGTTATCGACCTTTATTTTTTTTAATGGCGTGCCGATCAGTTTTGAAGCACGACTAACTGGTACTGTACGCAGAGAAAATATAAACTTCTCTACCACTACCCCACCTCCAGTACTAGTAGTATAAAAAAGATATATAGGCTGGAGCTTCAGCGCTTTCTTGCTAAGGGATGCCCACTTGCTTCTCACACTACCACCCTCTCTCCAGATCTAAAAAAGACGGCCCCTCTCTCCCTCCTCACCGGTGGTCACAGATCCGCCGGGGAAGAAAAGGACATGCAGCGTTGACGCACTCGTCGTCGGCGAGCGAGGTCACGCACGGACGACAAGGCCGTCCTCTCAGACCTTGCGCCCGCGCGGGATGGACTCCGTCCCCAAGCTCGCTGCCGTAGTGTGTGCGGAGGACGACGACCACGAGCGAAGCCACTTCCCGCCGACCCTCAGGTATGCTACCTCTTTTCGAGCCATAACCTTGTTCTATTGCCCCATCTGCTACGTCGTTGCATGTGGATCTTTTTCCACTCCACCATCTTCCCAATTTGCTATCCTCTACTCTGCTGGCCACGCAGACGAAAACCATAAGTCGCACTATTAAAGGAAACCCTACTTCATGCAGTCTAATCCATGTCTGGATTGAATAAGGAAAGGAAGGGAGACTGTACTGTCCAATAGAGTAGGCATCGAACCCGCATCTAGGTTGAAAAGGGTAAAATCAGTAGCTAAGGAACGAGTCTCATGTCTCTTGGTTGAATAAGGGTAGAAAGGCATGACAACGCAATAGAGAATGACCAGGTCGATCGGTTTGTTGTCCTCGCATAGGAAAAAGGTGGCTAAAGAGAACAAAAATGGGACGTAATCCACATATGCTGCCTGGATATTTGTTGCTCTGGGAAACCATACCTCCCTCACCACTCTGCGTCCGTGGAGGTACATCGTACTGGTGCGCCCACTGTCCGAATGGGCCTCCCATGCTCTTATTAACACTTTTTTTGCTGTTAGTATAACGCCAGCAGTCAAGTCAAGCAATGCTACTGCTAAAGTGATGCCACATTTAACTAATGCCGCTCTCAGTCTAATGCCACCCATAAATTTAAGCAATGCCATTTAATGTCACTGGATTATTTCAGGGTTAGCTGTTGATTGTGGATGTATTAAAGATTTTTCAGCTAAGGCATTCTAATGTTGTTGCACAGCCAGTATACCAACGATGAAACTTGTTACTACCTTCAGATTTTTGCACTGTTAATGCTTATAGATTACATACCTCACTTTCATGAGATAAGTTCAATTTTTTTACAGTGTCATTTTATTTTGGTTAAACTGCACAGACAATTATGAAGACAAGAGGAAAGGTCAAGAGTGGGCACCTCCTCCTCCGGCTGTTCTCTTGAGGAGGTCTGTATGTTTGTCTCTAATGCCTGTCGACTACATACCTGACATCATGATGTAATGTTAAGTCATTTCCTTTTGTACAGTGTCACTGAATTGTCAAAGCGGTGATGGCATTTTATTTTAGTAGAACTGCACAAAATTTGCTTAAAAGAAGAGGAAAGGTCAGGAATGGCTCACTTTTCCAGAAAAAACTATGTATGCCTTCCTTACATCAGCCGATGTTGCTTTATTTATTCCTTCAAACAGGTGGTTAGAAACAATCTTGCTACCTTTTCCCATTAAGAAATTGGAATGCTTATATTTGTATGTCTATGCTTCAACTAGTGCCACTTTTAGAGTAATCACACTTTCAATATCTATGCAAACAGGGATGCTCGATTTTAGTGGAACTGCACAAAAAGTCCAACTGGTTCAACATTAGGAGCATGTTTTTTCCAAACCTTTATATCCAAATGGTGGCACTATGAGTTGTTCATCGCGAAGGTACATGGTTTGCTACTATCTTGCAACTCTTTTTGTACTGTCATTAGATAGTAATACTAGTGGTTTGCATGTGAATTTATTGGCAGGGTGGACCTACAATGGAGGTGCAGGACAGGATTCAATGATTGGATGCTCAATTTCAGTTGTATCGATTTCACCTCTTCCATCACTACGAACATGGATATCCTTGGTCTGATGAAGAATAGGCGCTATATTTCTACTCTAAACCAGCAAATCAATTCAGTACGAAATTGTCCAGGGCAAAACATAACTGTATCAGATTGTCCAGTGCAGAACATGACAGATGCTAAGCGGAAGAGACATCTTTAAACTGAAAATACAAGGTGTGGTATATGTTTACTAGCTGTTTGATATTTGTGCAGACAGAGATGTCTGTCCATTGCTATTTGGCAAACAAACAAAGTGCCCGCAATTTTGGTTGAACTGCACAAGAGAATAGTTTAGTCACTGCATGCAGTGCCATTTGAAAATAGACACAGAAAGATTGGATAGTCACTTCATGGACTGCAGAAAAGTAGTACTGTACTATTTATTGGCCAACACTAGGTTCTTCATTGCTTTGGTCTGACTATACAGTGGGCATCATTTTGCCTAAGTTAAAGTTTGTATTCCGAAAATAGTCTCGCCGTGTGATCGAGAGAAGACCAAATCATATTGCAGTGGATGTTCCTCCATCATGTGTGGTTCATTCTCATGTTTCCAGCTGTTGGTGAAACCACTTACATTTGCAAGAGGAATTGTAGACTTCACAAACAAATTTGTCTTTCAGTATGTACTGAATGTTGGCCAAGAGAAGCATCCATGTTAGTAGGAAGAACAATTTTTTTTCTAGATCTTGGCTTTTGGAGCTACATATTTTTATATGATCTTTGAATCATTGAGATGCATTAAAATGTTGATCTTATGTATGGGAATCGTACTAGTTAGTTTTAGTTGCGACGCAAGATCCGAAGTGGCTGATCTTTGCTTTTGGAGCTACATATTTGTATATGATCTGTGAATCATTGAGATGCATTAACAGTTACTTATTTCTGTTCGCTCAGTGTTTACAAGTTACTGATCGATCACTAGCTAGCCTACAAATGTGCTCCTGGCAGTTTTATTTGCGACGCAAGATGCAAAGTGGCAGTTTTTTGAATAAAAATGCCTACCTCTGAAGAAACTTACAAGCTACACTATCGATCCTACACGGATAAAATTGTGAAGTGGCTGCATGCTGCTTCGCGTACTGCCTGCGAGCGATTCTGAGTGCCTGCATGCAGCCGGCCGTAATTAAAGCAGCTAACTGATGCGAAAAAAGATACGCTTTAAATCCATGGAATCATTATTGACAAGGAGGGAGATGATTCGAGTGCACTCGTTTGACCGCCATGCCGGTGTGTGACCCAGACGGGACAGGACGTCTGTCATGGGAATGAACACCTATGGGGCAGGGCCCCTTCTCGGTCCGGCGGGGAGCGGGGATCGCACGAAGAGCGGATCGAGGCGAAGCACACAAGCGCTTTTACCCAGCTTCGGAGCTCTCCGGAGAGATAAAACTCCTACTGCTGCTTGTGTTTGCATTGTGTTCTTGCTCGAGAGCGCGAGCGTTCTGTGGTTTCGAATGAGTCGAACCCCCTCTACGTTGCGCATGGGCCTCCTTTTATACGCTAAAGGGGTCACCGACAGGTGGCAACATAGGCGAGGGTAAAAATGTAAAAGAAGTGGTTGGTACAGCTACTTGCACAGTGCACCCTACCTAACTCTGACGGCAGGGGACAAGGGCATTAAATGCTCGTCTAAGTCGCCTAAACAGTGCACAAAAGTGACCATTAGAAGCGCCACCGTTTGCCACGATGGCCACCTTGTCATCTCCGCTTGCCACCGCGCACCCCTGGCTGCACAGCCTTCTGCCACACGCCCCTGGGATGGCCCCAGGGCGACATGTCAGTGGATGCGCTGGAGCGTGGGCACAGGGTGGCAGTTTCCCCTGGCAAGTGTCTTGCCGGGGATGTTGCCTTGTCGCGTCCGGAAGCTTGTCGCTCGCCGGGTCTTGCCGAGACGTGCGGTGCGTCGCGGCAAGTTCCTTGACGTGCCTTGGTTGGCCTTCCCGGCAAGCTCCTCTTGCCAGGGCCTTGTTCTTCCCGGCAAGCTCCTCTTGCCGGGGCCTTTTCTTCTCGGCTAAAACACTTTGTTCTTGAATGGCTCCAAAGGAACCAGCGGAGGACCTTGGCGGTCGCCCGGCAAGCCTTGTCGCGGGGTGCTGCAACTGCCCGTGCACAAGTTAGGGATACTAGGGTACCCCTACTCTAGTACACCGACAGGAGCCCCCGGGCCTGGGCCATACACGGTGCCGAGCGCTGTTGGGCCAGGCCCAAAACAGGGCACGGGCATGCGTGGGCCTGGGGTATGCCGAATCTAACTCCGTATCCACCGCGCCCTCCCGTAACGGCACGCGTCGAACGCGGCATCGTGGGAGAGATCGTGGGTGATTCTTTATTCGGAAAAAGCGTAACGTTCGCCGCCTCCTCTTTATAAGCAGGCGAAATAGGGGTCGTTCCCCCACCTTCGCCATTTGCTGCTCCCTCCGCTTCCAAAGCCGAAAGAGAGCAGCGCTCCGCCCCCCATCGCCACCGGCGCCACCAACGCCGTCGATCTCCCACACTACTTCCGCCATGGCTCCGAAAGCCGGAAAGGGGAAGGCCGCGAAGGCTGCATCCGCGAAGGCTGTGAAGTCGACCGAGGCGCAGCGGCTCGAGGCGCTGTGGAAGGAGCGGGCAACTTTCCCCCCGGAGCTCTCCGCGAAGGAGCTGAGGGAGTGGTACTACCTCTTTTGGTCGACGGAGACGCGAGCGCATCCGCGCACGAAGGTACTCTCCGCCGTCGCTACGAAAAAGGCTCCGGTTGGTGGATACCCTTTCTTCACCTTGTTCTTCTACTGCGGGCTCTGCCCGCCCTTCTCTGATTTTTTCTGTGATATCATGAACACCTACGGGTTTCATCTCCTTGACTTCACCTCCAACGCCGTTCTGACCATGGCAGTTTTCGCACATCTCTATGAAAACTTTGCCAGAGTCCACACAAACGTAGCCCTCTTCCGCTACTTCTTTATGCCTCGTGTCGAGAGAGGGGAACCTCTTGCCGGTGGGATCGCCTGGATCTCACGAGCCGGCAAGAAGGAGACCTATCTGGAGGGGGAGCTCTGTAGCAAGTGGGAGGAGTGGAGAGCAGATTGGTGCTGGGTCGTAGTGGAGAACCCGCAGCTGTTTACCGCTTTGCACCAAACCCCTGCAGTGCGCGGCAATGATTGGAGCGCCCTGTCCGCGGACGACGACAAGCTGAAGATCGCCACCACCCGGATCTTGCGCCTCAGGCTTGCCGGGATGACTGTAGGCGCTGTCGACGCAGATTTCCTTCGCCGCCGCATCGCCCCTCTGCAGGCAAGGGGGAGACTCGCCTGGGAATTCGGGGGCCCGGCGGATATCATGAGGCTGCACCCGGGCCTCAACTTTAATTGCACCGTCCTGGAGTTGGACGGGATACTCAAGGAGATATTCAAGCACGACCCTCAACATCCCGAGTGGTTCAGGTTGCCGGCAGGCATCGTTCCTTTGTGCAACAACTCCTCGCGCGACCGTATCTACGCAATGATGCCGTTGTGCGACTCGCACGGGATCGTTCCAACTTGGCAAGAACCTGCCGACGACGTCGTGCAGCAGTTCTTCGATAGCCTGGTGGAAGTGGCGGTCAATGCCGATGAAAAGAAGCTCCTTACCCGCGACACCACCGAGCAAGAGATGGAACGCATTGCCACCAGGGCGGAAGAGGCGGCGGCAGCCGCAGCCGCGGGTGAGTTCGGGTTCACCATGGAGGAAGCGGACGCGGCATCGGCTGTCAGGACCCCGACTCGATGTCACATCGATCTAGCCGGTAACACCTCATATCACTTTGCGGCCTCACGCACGGTATCCCCACGGGTGTCGTCTTACCTTTTCCCGGGACCGTTTGCGCCTTTTGGCTCACGTATATGATAGTGTCGCTAGCATCCATATGATAAGGAGCCCGGGCTGACATGACTAGTCGTAAACCCAAAGTGGCACAGACTTACAGGGACAGGCATCCATGACCCAGCTTCGAACGTGTCGGTCATCAGCAAGTGGGTCCGGGCTGTAGCACTGGGCTAGCAGGACTCCGGTAAACCGGGCTGTAGCGGGCTAACAGGACTCCGGTACTCAAAGCGTGACATTTCCCCGAAGGGACAGACACAGGAACGAAGAAGGACACATGCCGGCCAGCCTAAGTGTTCCGGAGCAGTAGCAAGCTACCAGGGCTCAGTGGAAGCACTAGGAGACATTTCCCGGTAAGATAGGCTACTAAGAATAAACAACTAGATAGTCAGATCCCACACATAGCAATACACATTACACGTACGCATAACATGCAAGTATGTGCTGTACAACATGGCATCACAGCATAACTCAACAACTTATATAGATAAAGGCTCAGAAGAGCCGTCATAGCAATTATTGCAAACAGGGGTCACAAGACCCGTCATGCAGAGCATACAAGCAACAAGCGGAAGCATTACATGTCTGGGTACAGACATCTATAAATGAAAAAGGCTGGAAGCCTGACTATCTACAACATCCGATCAAGATCGTAGCTGAGGTACTAGCTACTAGTCGAAGTCCACGAGAACACTAGTAAGACCGAAGTCTTCGCTGCAAAAACATAAATAAAGCAACATGAGTACAAAGGTACTCAGCAAGACTTACATCAGATCCTATCATACATGCATCTGTATCAAGAGGTAATGTGGGATTTAGTTGCAGCAAGCCAGCTTTGACTCTGTGGCTATCCTGTTCTACGACTACCAGAAACTCTGGAGGTGAAAACAACGTACACGAGTCCACTAATCACCACACAATACACTACTATGGATTCATCCCCGTCTCCCTACGAGAAGGCCATCCATAGCACTCACACTTGTCTTGAGCATTTTATAGTATCCACTTCAAGTTGTCTATGTACCATGTAAGCATCCAAGAAGTCCATAACCGCGGACCCGGCTATTCGAATAGATCATGTTAACCCTGCAGGGGTGTACCTCTTCACACACGCTCTCGCCACTTACCACCATGTACACGTCATGTATCTCGGCAACCTTCAAGCGGAAGCCTGGCGTGGGTGTCGGCCACGACCTGACTAACCACACAAGACTCTAATCCAGGTTTATCGCCTATTCGGGTTCCATCCGCAAGGAGATCCGGACGGGGTTTCACTCACGGCCCCAAACGATGTGTGCAGGGTTCCCAAGCCCACCTCGCCGGATGGATCTACGCTTGGTACACCGTGCCACTGGTGCCTAGTCTGTCCCAAGCCCACCTGGCCGGGTGCCACTTGGTATACTACTAACACTACCTACAAACGCCAGAAACTAGTTGCGACTCCTGGACAGAGATCAAGTTGGTTAATAAGTCGAGAGGGCTTGGAGCGCCCGGAGCCCAATGTGTGGTAGTATCGAGTCATTGGACAACATACATAGAACTCAGTGCTTAAGGACGGTTCCAGTGAGACAACCCACCATGTACTCCTACATGGCCTCTCACCGCTACCTTTACCAAATCGTGTTCACACACTTAACTCTCAGCAATAGAACATATCGTGACACTCCAATTCATTCCCAATGAACCAGACCTGACACACTCTAAGCAATAGCAGGCATAGCATGGTAGGAACACATCAGTGGCTTCAATCAACTCCTACACATGCTAGTGGGTTTCAACTATTTACTGTGGCAATGACAGGTCATGCAGAGGAATGGGTTCAACTACCGCAGCACAAAGTAGCAGATGAATCGTTGTTGTCCTAATGCAATATCTGAGAGCAGGAGCGAGAGAGTAGGGTTTTATCGAAATGAACAAGGGGGGGTTTGCTTGCCTGGTAATTCAACAAGGGAGGCACTGCTTCACAGACAGGTACTCTGGAACGTCTCCGGAGTAGGACCTATCGAGAAGGAACGGTGCCGGCAATCAATACCCAATCATATGCAACAACATGATGCATGAACATGGCATGTAGATGTGATGCTGTTGAGCTAATGCAACTAGTGTTCAATTGGTTTGAAGTCCATTTGAACCAAAGGTTCAAATGCATTTCTAAATTAGTTCTCTTATATATGCCATAATGTGTTTTCCCATATTCAGCAGGTATAAGTTGGTTTTTCATGCATGAAACAAGTACAGATGGAAAGGTTGCATTTTTCTGATAATTTTTCATATATAAATTATTTAAATCTGAGTTACGGTTGAATTGATATGAATTTTTGAAGTTTAAATCAATTTCTGGATTTTCTGAATTATTTTAATTCCAGAAAATGTATAATTGCGTCAGCATGACGTCATCATTGCATCAGCGGTTCAACGCGGCTGTCCAGGTCAAATCTGACGTGTGGGACCCACACGTCAGTGACAGGGGGTTAACCCCGAGTCAAACCTGGGCTGGTCAGCTTTGACTAAGCCCTGGGGCCCACTTGTCAGCGTCAGCGGATGGGGAATTAGTGACTAATTAACAAGCCACGTCAGCCCGCCGGGGTTCTGGCCGGCGGCGACCATTAGCGCGGCGGCGACTCGCCGGACTTGCGCTGCAGGCGGCGTTTGGTCGCGCGAAAACCACCAGGGCGTAGCCCGTCGTCGTCCGCAACCAGGGGAGCTGGTGGGGGGCTGCGGGGGCGCCGGAGCTCGCCGGAGCGAAGCTCGGGGCGGCGGCCGGAGCTCGGCTGTGTTCGGGGACGCGGCTGCAGCGTGCAAACGCGCAAACTAGAGCGCTAGCGGGGCACTACGAGGTGCGGCGAGAGTGCTAGGTTCACTGGCGTGGCCAAAAGGTCGCCGGAGCAACGCCGGCGACAAGTTCGAGCGGAGGCGAGCTTCGGCCATAGCGGAGCTAAGGCCTGGACGGCGCGAACGGACACGGGGAGGAGGGGGTTCGGTGCGGGGGCTCACCGCGGAACCAGCGAGCGCGAGGGCGAGGTCGGGGATGCCCGGTAGCTCCCGAATCGCCGGCGAGGATCCACGGCGGCTGGAGTCGAATTTGGCGACGGCGACGGCTCCACGGGGCACTCCGGCTTGCGTGGATCGGCGAGGAGGTAGCTGGCGACGAGGCGGAGCTCCTGGGGACGACGGGGAAGCGAGGGAGAGGCGGTGGCTACGGTGATGCCCGTCGGCGGCGGCGGTCGCGTTCGGTGGGAGTGAGGGGGAGCCAGAGGAGGGGATGAGCGAGAGGGAGGGGAAAAGGACCGGGGCGGCTGCGTGGCGACGCGCGATCCATCCAGAGCGGCGAGGGGAGGACAGGCAGACAGGGAGGGAGGAGGCGTGGCGCGGTGGCGCGCGCGCGCGCCGGCCACACTCCGTTCCCCTGTCGGGAAGGAAGACGACAGAGGAGGGGAGCCTGGTGGGCTGGGCCGCCTGTTGGCTGGGCCGGCCTGCTGCGGCTGGGCTGCACAGGGGAAACCCCAGGTAAGTCCCTCCTTCCTTTTATTTCTGTTTTCTATTTTTTTCTGACATTTGTTTGGTTTAATAAAAATACTAAACCATTTTATTTTATTATGCCAATTTTTGCAGGAGCTGGATATATTATTCCAGAGCTCTTTTATAAATGGCATAATTTTTGGGCCATATTTAATATATATAGAAATATATTTCCAATGCAAATATTTATCGAATTAATCCAATTGGCCAAAATAAATATCCATGAGTTCCTAAAAATATTGTTTTGATTTTTATCTCTGTCCAATATTTTTAGAGGGCATCATGAGCATTTTCTTGGACCCTTTTGGAGAAATTTTTATTTGGGTCATTTTCAAAAATGATTCTGAGGGTTCCACCAATCCTCATTTCAAATTTAAATGAAATTTAAATATGATGCACAAATAGCTAGCTAGTCTAGGTCATACCAGACTAGGGATGTGACAACTCGCCCCCACTTGAAAGAATCTCGTCTCGAGATTCAGGGGTCGACGGAAAGAAAGCGGGGTACTCCAGTCGAAGACGATCTTCTCGCTCCCAGGTAGCCTCTCTCTCGGAATGATGAGACCACTGAACTTTGAGAAACTTGATGTTCTGACGTCGGGTAACACGCTCTGCTTGATCAAGAATGCGAACTGGGTACTCTCGGTATGTGAGGTTATCTTGGAGATCAAGCGTTTCGTGGTCCACTCCGCGGATGGGATCCGAGAAGCAACGCCTGAGTTGAGAGACGTGGAAGACATCATGAACTCGAGAAAGATGTGGGGGTAGTTCCAATTGGTAGGCAACCTCTCCTCGTTTAGCGAGAATACGAAAAGGACCAATGTAGCGAGGAGCCAACTTGCCCTTGATACCGAAACGATGGGTACCCTTTAAAGGAGTAACCCGAAGGTAAGCTTGGTCGCCAATTTCATAGGTCATATCCTTATGATGACGATCGTACTGGCTCTGATACCAAAACTGTCAGGACCCCGACTCGATGTCACATCGATCTAGCCGGTAACACCTCATATCACTTTGCGGCCTCACGCACGGTATCCCCACGGGTGTCGTCTTACCTTTTCCCGGGACCGTTTGCGCCTTTTGGCTCACGTATATGATAGTGTCGCTAGCATCCATATGATAAGGAGCCCGGGCTGACATGACTAGTCGTAAACCCAAAGTGGCACAGACTTACAGGGACAGGCATCCATGACCCAGCTTCGAACGTGTCGGTCATCAGCAAGTGGGTCCGGGCTGTAGCACTGGGCTAGCAGGACTCCGGTAAACCGGGCTGTAGCGGGCTAACAGGACTCCGGTACTCAAAGCGTGACATTTCCCCGAAGGGACAGACACAGGAACGAAGAAGGACACATGCCGGCCAGCCTAAGTGTTCCGGAGCAGTAGCAAGCTACCAGGGCTCAGTGGAAGCACTAGGAGACATTTCCCGGTAAGAGAGGCTACTAAGAATAAACAACTAGATAGTCAGATCCCACACATAGCAATACACATTACACGTACGCATAACATGCAAGTATGTGCTGTACAACATGGCATCACAGCATAACTCAACAACTTATATAGATAAAGGCTCAGAAGAGCCGTCATAGCAATTATTGCAAACAGGGGTCACAAGACCCGTCATGCAGAGCATACAAGCAACAAGCGGAAGGATTACATGTCTGGGTACAGACATCTATAAATGAAAAAGGCTGGAAGCCTGACTATCTACAACATCCGATCAAGATCGTAGCTGAGGTACTAGCTACTAGTCGAAGTCCACGAGAACACTAGTAAGACCGAAGTCTTCGCTGCAAAAACATAAATAAAGCAACATGAGTACAAAGGTACTCAGCAAGACTTACATCAGATCCTATCATACATGCATCTGTATCAAGAGGTAATGTGGGATTTAGTTGCAGCAAGCCAGCTTTGACTCTGTGGCTATCCTGTTCTACGACTACCAGAAACTCTGGAGGTGAAACAACGTACACGAGTCCACTAATCACCACACAATACACTACTATGGATTCATCCCCGTCTCCCTACGAGAAGGCCATCCATAGCACTCACACTTGTCTTGAGCATTTTATAGTATCCACTTCAAGTTGTCTATGTACCATGTAAGCATCCAAGAAGTCCATAACCGCGGACCCGGCTATTCGAATAGATCATGTTAACCCTGCAGGGGTGTACCTCTTCACACACGCTCTCGCCACTTACCGCCATGTACACGTCATGTATCTCGGCAACCTTCAAGCGGAAGCCTGGCGAGGGTGTCGGCCACGACCTGACTAACCACACAAGACTCTAATCCAGGTTTATCGCCTATTCGGGTTCCATCCACAAGGAGATCCGGCCGGGGTTTCACTGACGGCCCCAAACGATGTGTGCAGGGTTCCCAAGCCCACCTCGCCGGATGGATCTACGCTTGGTACACCATGCCACTGGTGCCTAGTCTGTCCCAAGCCCACCTGGCCGGGTGCCACTTGGTAGACTACTAACACTACCTACAAACGCCAGAAACTAGTTGCGACTCCTGGACAGAGATCAAGTTGGTTAATAAGTCGAGAGGGCTTGGAGCGCCCGGAGCCCAATGTGTGGTAGTATCGAGTCATTGGACAACATACATAGAACTCAGTGCTTAAGGACGGTTCCAGTGAGACAACCCACCATGTACTCCTACATGGCCTCTCACCGCTACCTTTACCAAATCGTGTTCACACACTTAACTCTCAGCAATAGAACATATCATGACACTCCAATTCATTCCCAATGAACCAGACCTGACACACTCTAAGCAATAGCAGGCATAGCATGGTAGGAACACATCAGTGGCTTCAATCAACTCCTACACATGCTAGTGGGTTTCAACTATTTACTGTGGCAATGACAGGTCATGCAGAGGAATGGGTTCAACTACCGCAGCACAAAGTAGCAGATGAATCGTTGTTGTCCTAATGCAATATCTGAGAGCAAGAGCGAGAGAGTAGGGTTTTATCGAAATGAACAAGGGGTGGTTTGCTTGCCTGGTAATTCAACAAGGGAGGCACTGCTTCACAGACAGGTACTCTGGAACGTCTCCGGAGTAGGACCTATCGAGAAGGAACGGTGCCGGCAATCAATACACAATCATATGCAACAATATGATGCATGAACATGGCATGTAGATGTGATGCTGTTGAGCTAATGCAACTAGTGTTCAATTGGTTTGAAGTCCATTTGAACCAAAGGTTCAAATGCATTTCTAAATTAGGTCTCTTATATATGCCATAATGTGTTTTCCCATATTCAGCAGGTATAAGTTGGTTTTTCATGCATGAAACTAGTACAGATGGAAAGGTTGCATTTTTCTGATAATTTTTCATATATAAATTATTTAAATCTGAGCTACGGTTGAATTGATATGAATTTTTGAAGTTTAAATCAATTTCTGGATTTTCTGAATTATTTTAATTCCAGAAAATGTATAATTGCGTCAGCATGACGTCATCATTGCATCAGCGGGTCAACGCGGCTGTCCAGGTCAAATCTGACGTGTGGGACCCACACGTCAGTGACAGGGGGTTAACCCCGAGTCAAACCTGGGCTGGTCAGCTTTGACTAAGCCCTGGGGCCCACTTGTCAGCGTCAGCGGGTGGGGAATTAGTGACTAATTAACAAGCCACGTCAGCCCGCCGGGGTTCTGGCCGGCGGCGACCATTAGCGCAGCGGCGACTCGCCGGACTTGCGCTGCAGGCGGCGTTTGGTCGCGCGAAAACCACCAGGGCGTAGCCCGTCGTCATCCGCAACCAGGGGAGCTGGTGGGGGGCTGCGGGGGCGCCGGAGCTCGCCGGAGCGAAGCTCGGGGCGGCGGCCGGAGCTCGGCTGTGTTCGGGGACGCGGCTGCAGCGTGCAAACGCGCAAACTAGAGTGCTAGCGGGGCACTACGAGGTGCGGCGAGAGTGCTAGCTGCACTGGCGTGGCCAAAAGGTCGCCGGAGCAACGCCGGCGACAAGTTCGAGCGGAGGCGAGCTTCGGCCATAGCGGAGCTAAGGCCTGGACGGCGCGAACGGACACGGGGAGGAGGGGGTTCGGTGCGGGGGCTCACCGCGGAACCAGCGAGCGCGAGGGCGAGGTCGGGGATGCCCGGTAGCTCCCGAATCGCCGGCGAGGATCCACGGCGGCCGGAGTCGAATTTGGCGATGGCGACGGCTCCACGGGGCACTCCGGCTTGCGTGGATCGGCGAGGAGGTAGCTGGCGACGAGGCGGAGCTCCTGGGGACGACGGGGAAGCGAGGGAGAGGTGGTGGCTACGGTGATGCCCGTCGGCGGCGGCGGTCGCGTTCGGTGGGAGTGAGGGGGAGCCAGAGGAGGGGATGAGCGAGAGGGAGGGGAAAAGGACCGGGGCGGCTGCGTGGCGACGCGCGATCCATCCAGAGCGGCAAGGGGAGGACATGCAGACAGGGAGGGAGGAGGCGTGGCGCGGTGGCGCGCGCGCGCGCCGGCCACACTCCGTTCCCCTGTCGGGAAGGAAGACGACAGAGGAGGGGGAGCCTGGTGGGCTGGGCCGCCTGTTGGCTGGGCCGGCCTGCTGCGGCTGGGCTGCACAGGGGAAACCCCAGGTAAGTCCCTCCTTCCTTTTATTTCTGTTTTCTATTTTTTTCTGACATTTGTTTGGTTTAATAAAAATACTAAACCATTTTATTTTATTATGCCAATTTTTGCAGGAGCTGGATATATTATTCCAGAGCTCTTTTATAAATGGCATAATTTTTGGGCCATATTTAATATATATAGAAATATATTTCCAATGCAAATATTTATCGAATTAATCCAATTGGCCAAAATAAATATCCATGAGTTCCTAAAAATATTGTTTTGATTTTTATCTCTGTCCAATATTTTTAGAGGGCATCATGAGCATTTTCTTGGACCCTTTTGGAGAAATTTTTATTTGGGTCATTTTCAAAAATGATTCTGAGGGTTCCACCAATCCTCATTTCAAATTTAAATGAAATTTAAATATGATGCACAAATAGCTAGCTAGTCTAGGTCATACCAGACTAGGGATGTGACATCGGCGGCAAGCCTTGCCGAACGAGAGTGGCCCGAAGACGAAGAAGAGCTTGCCGCGCCTGATGCCGAGTCAAGCGAGCCCGTCGAGGGTGCGAGCGGTCCGCCATCTCCGAGCAGCTTGCCACAAGCGGGGCCCGCAGCGCAGCCCCCAGCGCAGCCAAGAAGGCGCCTCCGCAGGGCTGGGGATGCAGCAGGGCGGCAGGCGGGCCAACAGCCACATCACCGCGCGACGCGCTCCGCCGCGGCAAGCACGGTTGCCGCGCGAGCGCCTCCCGCCGCGGCGGCAACTGGAGCGGGGTCGTCTCGGGCCGCCGCCGCAGCCCCCGCCAAGCGACCAAGGGATCCCACTCCTCGTCTCGTCGCGCCAAAGGTGGGCCGAACTTCGACCTCTCCGCGCTCAGCTCAGACGAGGAGGAAGAAGAAGAGTAAGACCCTCTTGTCGTTCTTGTAGTTCTTCAATTTGCTGTTCTTGTCTTGCATCTGATCTGATTTACTCTGGACTCTTCCTTTTCAGGACATTGGCCCAAAGGGCGGCGAAGAGGGCCAAGGTTACGGTGGTTGTCATCGATGACGAGCCATCCGCGACAGCAGGAGGCGCACCAAAGATGTCGCGGGAACGAACACCTATGGGGCAGGCCCCCTTCTCGGTCCGGCGGGGAGCGGGGATCGCACGAAGAGCGGATCGAGGCGAAGCACACGAGCGGTTTTACCCAGCTTCGGAGCTCTCCGGAGAGATAAAACTCCTACTGCTGCTTGTGTTTGCATTGTGTTCTTGCTCGAGAGCGCGAGCGTCCTGTGGTTTCGAATGAGTCGAACCCCCTCTACGTTGCGCATGGGCCTCCTTTTATACGCTAAAGGGGTCACCGACAGGTGGCAACGTAGGCGAGGGTAAAAATGTAAAAGAAGTGGTTGGTACAGCTACTTGCACAGTGCACCCTACCTAACTCTGACGGCAGGGGACAAGGGCATTAAATGCCCGTCTGAGTCGCCTAAACAATGCACAAAAGTGACCGTTAGAAGCGCCACCGTTTGCCACGATGGCCACCTTGTCATCTCCGCTTGCCACCGCGTGCCCCTGGCTGCACAGCCTTCCGCCACGCGCCCCTGGGATGGCCCCAGGGCGACACGTCGGTGGATGCGCTGGAGCGTGGGCACAGGGTGGCAGTTTGCCCCGGCAAGTGTCTTGCCGGGGATATTGACTTGTCGCGTCCGGAAGCTTGTCGCTTGCCGAGTCTTGCCGAGACGTGCGGTGCGTCGCGGCAAGTTCCTTGACGTGCCTTGGTTGGCCTTCCCGGCAAGCTCCTCTTGCCGGGGCCTTGTCTTCTCGGCTAAAACACTTTGTTCTTGAATGGCTCCAAAGGAACCAGCGGAGGACCTTGGCGGTCGCCCGGCAAGCCTTGCCGTGGGGTGCTGCAACTGCCCGTGCACAAGTTAGGGATACTAGGGTACCCCTACTCTAGTACACCGACAACGTCACAGTCATAATTTCAGTTTCTCTAGTTTTCCACGGCAAGCTGCCACGCTAAGCCATTATGCATTGAATTCCGATGACTATCGCGCTACCTTCCATCTATAAGTACTGTTTCCCGGCCTTCCCAGGTGCCACCGTGACCCAACTCGCCATATCCTCATAAGCCCCCACCAGCCCGACGTCGCTCGCCACGTCCGCCATGCCCCCGCCCGTCCGCGGTTGGCTACGCCGGAGGCGGTCACCGCCGGAACTAGTGTTCGGGTTTTCACCGGAAGGCAGACGGAGGGAGGAGGCATTCTATCTGTATTTAGATGGCAATGTGGAGATCGAGGAGTTGTTGGAGCACGGCCGCCTGGTGGAGGAGCAGCGTATCGCTGATTTGCACCGCCAGCGGGACATGGAGCAGCAACGCACCGACGCTCTGAGTCGCGAGAAGAGCGCCCGCAACTGGGCCGACTACGTGGAGGCTGGTGCCCGGCAAATAGCCTTGGAGGCTGTCGGGCACGCACGTGTTCGCGACGCCGATTTTTACTACCAGCTCGTCAAGTGGGTTTCTCGCTTGGAAGCCGAAGCTTCGGTGGACCACGCCGTCATGGAAAGGGCCAACGCGCGCGAGCAACGTGCCCTATCGCACCTCTGGCAAGTCCGAGGCGTGGCGGAGGACGCCGGTGCCGGCATTTAGCATTGACAGCAGATGGCGGCCGGCATCGTCTAATTAGCTAAGAGTAAGTTAGTACTTGTACGCTACTAGAGTGTTAGTGGGAGTAGATAGTTAACTTGGCTATGATATTTGTCAACATGGAAGTTCAGTATTCTATATGTGGATCAGGACTATTACTTTGCTCTGAATGTTGAACTTTCCGTTTGAATGTATGGAATGGGCTGTTATTTTTTTAAATGGGTTGTATTTGTCCTCCACGGTTTAGAGGCTGACTTGTGGGCCTAGCAAGTTGACGCGTACACAATCAGGAGATGATTGTACGTGGAGAGGATGACAGCAGGGACCCGCCAAGGTCATGGCAGTACGCAAGCAAGTTCCTCCTTATTTCAAGCCAATAAAAAATGGCTCCTCCTAGTGGATTTCTGACATCTGGGTCCCATGCCATTGTCAACATAGTCAATAAACGAGTGAATTGCACAACGAGCGGTTGACACCAGGGACCCAGCAGCTCGCCCAATTATTTTTGTTTTGGGTTAATTTGATAAATGCCACTCCAAATCTGGTGTATCCGAGAAATGCCACTGCAATTTCCAAACTTTGAAAAATGCCATTTCATGCAATTTCTAGTGGCATTTTGCGATGTCCGGAGTGGCGTTTTTCAAAGTTTGCAAACTGCAGTGGCGTTTTTCAAAGTTTGCACAAATTGCAGTGGCATTTTTCAAAGTTTGGAAATTGCAGAGGCATTTTTACAAATCACCATAATTGGAGTGGCATTTATCTAATTTGTTTTTGAGACGGAAGCAGGGTGTCAACTGGGCTGTGCGGGACTCTCTGGCCTGTCTAGACAGCCTTTTCTTTTATGTTTACCACAGACCAACCAAGTAGTTTTTTTTCTTTCTGAAAATGGCTAGCCCAGTTTTTTTTTGTGATTTGTCATGTAAGTCGCTTTATCAGGCCCGTTGGGCTGCAAATCTTTCAAGATGAGGAGAGCTTCATTCGGCTGGCCGAGAAAATGGCCTATCAGTAATGAGAAATGGGTTGTACATTTTTAAAACACATAAAACCGGCAATTATTTTCAAATATCTTTTTTTCATTTTGAGAGTTTAAATTGCATTGATTTTTATGCGTGGACAATTTATCGGATTTTATATTGATATATTTATTTTTAAAATCAGTCTGAATGTGACTCGAAATTTCGGGATTAAACACAGTTCAGACCGCACCAACATATGCAAAATTTTGTATAATTTTTTAACCGTGGCCACAATATGGGCTGTGATGCTAACATAAAGAATATGGGCTCCAAAAAAACCCGTAAGAATTAGCAAATGGGCTGTAAATTATTTGAAATAATGGCAGATGGGCCGTATGCTGTTTTCCACAGATTTGAGGCTTTCCACAGATGGCCTGTATATTGTTGGATGTCCATCCAACGGCCGTCGTGCTTCTTCAATCTCTGCTCTTCCTGCTCCAGCCTCTCAAACAAGTGCCGGCGGGACTGCCTGCTCCCTCCTCCCCGCGGCCGGCTGTGCTGCCGCGCCGGCCTCACCGCCCCACCGTAC